>NW_027153045.1:7083-32569 GCF_002600585.1 Cystoisospora suis
GAGAGTTGAAAGAAAGAAAGAAAGAAAGAAAGAAAGAAAGAAAGAAAGAAAGAAAGAAAGAAGCGAACGAACGAACGAACGAACGAAAGAGAGAACAAGCGAGAAGAAGAAATGGCGTTGAAGAAAGATGTTAGGAGAAGAAGAACGATAGTAACCTTTCCTTACATCGATAGAAAGAGGGAGAAGAGAGGGTGACGAGAAGAAGAGACAACAATTGAAGAAGATAAAGAATAGACCTGAGAAAAAATCCATCATCTCCTTACATCCTTGATTCGAGTAGAAGTCGAGAAAGTCCCTCCTCCATGATAATGCCTGATCGTCACGTCTGAGGTATGGAAGAGAGAGAGGCGAAATCGAGGGTGGGTAAATCATCTGAAAGAGAGGGGCAGTCCTTGAGGTGCTTCTCTTTTTGAATGAAGTCTTTCTTTCTTTCTTTTCTATTTATTTACTTGAGTTTCTTTTTTGTTCGTCTATTGAATCTCCACCTGATATCTTTGAAAGCGTCATTGGCATATTCCTCTTTGCGAAAGAACCGTTTCCAGAGCATATAGGTGGCGAAGATGGCTAGAATGCATGCAAAGACAATATAGACAATGCCAATGAATTGCGTTCGTCCCCCAAAGAGAGAAGGCTGTACAAGAACAATAGCCTTCTTGCCTCTCCACAGTTTCACATCATAGGTGACAGCTATATAAGCAAAGATGGGGAGTTCGATAGGGCCACGGATTCGGCCATATAACTTTCGCCAGCTACTAAATGTCGAGACATACATCCATTGTATGAAATGGCCGTTTTCCACCATATCCCCTGCTTCTTCATAGTTCAAGCGATCATTCAAAAGTTCCGCTTTCGCTTCTTCACGACTTTTATACATGTCTTCTCCATCATCATTATCGACCTGGCTCATCCAGAAATAGACCGTAGATCGATGCTTGGCACGTTCTGCTAACGGGGGATTTCGAAAGTGCTTTTGCCAATCCATCGATTTCAAAAGAACCGATGGACCCTGCTCAACAAGTAAAGGCTTGATCTGCCCCGAATCGACAGCATCATCTGGCTCCGCATCGAGGAACTGAAAGCGATCTGTGAAGACATTCCATGCTAAGACACCACATGGATGTAAAATCTTGGTCTCGTTGTCTACGATAGCCGTCACAACTGGTTCACATGAACGTAAGTCTTCTGCCTTCGTGAAGATTTCTCCAGCTAGCTGTCTTTCATTACGGCTCCATACAACTTGGGCGTCATTCTGATAGAAGCCCTCCATCTCCACATAGACATAGATATAAGGCCCTTTTAACACTAGGGTATCCCCACGTTGGCCGCAATGTTCTGGAGTCATATTGATAAGAGAATAACGAGAACCACCTTCTTGAAGCGTCTCATCTTCATAATTCAATTTACATTCCACATGTTTATCATCTTCAGCTAACAGCCATGCTCCTAAGGCGAGGAATAGCGCACTTCCTATCAAACAGATCCAGAGCGTCACACTTAAAGTCCATATCGGGTAACACCCATAGGTCGCTTCGGCTTGAACATGTCGTACAAAGGAAGCTGCCCGTGAAGGGGGGCAAAAAGGAAAGAAACCTGTCGTTGTAGTTGCGCCACCATCTCCCCCTCCATGATGACGATGATGAAAATGATAGTCGTCTTTGCCAACTCCTCTTCCATCATGTAATAATGCTAAGGCACCAGCACTTAATCTCTGTGTACGTACAGACCGAGGAACTTGACTACCTCGACGTCGACTTTCACCACTACTTCGACTACCACTCCCTGCTCTTGGTCCTGTGGGAGAAGGACTCACAACTAGACTCAGCCCTTCTCCATCTCCTTCTCCCCCATTCCCACTACATCGATCTGCAGCAGTCTTGAATCCTCCATGTCCATGACGCGTTAACACCGATGAATCGCCTCTTGTTGAAGCACGACCCGTCGGCGGCAAACCTCCTGCATGATAATGATGAGGTAGGCTCGACGAGCCCCCTTGTGGGGGATGAGCAGGTGAAGGAGCTTCGAAGAAGACTGATGGAGGGAGTCGAGCATCTAGTCTCTCTGATGCTGTTCGAAAGCCGGTATGCATGGTGGCCATTCCTTCTCCTTCGCCGCCATCTCTATAATGATGATGGTGACGGCGAAGTGCCCGACACCGGTGGTTGTCCCTGCCCCCCCAATAAGATGTTGGGCACGCTGAAGAAGAAGAAGATGACGATGAAGAAGAAGAACAAGCTAGTCTATGGCGTCGTGGGTCCCTGATCCCCTCTGGGGGGGGAAAGTGTCCCGAGGAAACACGCATGGAGGAAGAGAAGACGGAAGAAGAAGAAGAGGACGACAACGGCCGGTGTTGAAGATGACAAGAACTTGAAGAAGAAGAATGATTTCTCCTATCAGAACGAGAATTCGACTCTGTTACATTCGATGAGAGAGGTGGGAAGGCCTTGGATGAACTGCTAGGAGCAGGTCTCCTCCTCAAGGGTAGAAGATCTCGTTCACTAAGTTGAGTAGGAAGATCATTTGTTGAAGTGATAAGATGGCCGTCGGGATGGTGGCCATCAGAGGGAGTAGTGACACGTGTCCTTGTATTTCGCCTGTCTTCTTCTCCTCTACGGCTTGGAGAAACACACGGTGATGGAGCAGCGCTCGACAACGTGCCTACTGGTGTAGGCGAGTAACCATCACGAGCAGGTGGACAAGAGACGGAAGAAAAGATATCTTCCTCACGTACAGATGCAAGAGATTGCTTATGATCCAGAGGAGCACAAGAGGGAGGAAAGATATCGGAAGAGATCACATGATCATCGAGATCTCTCTTACCCTCCAGTAGATGACCAGTAGACAACAACGGCATACTAGGCAAGTTATCAGTCGTCTGACTATTATGACGATGATGGTCACCTTCCTGCCCATCACTGCATCCACCACTATCATTTAGACGCCCCCTGTGATGGTCATGCTCCCTGTGAGAAGACGACTCCTCTGCTGCTTCTCTACTCGGCTGCGAGACCAAACCCCTAGAGATCTTCTCTGTTGGTCCCGGGGACGAGCTTGAAGAAACAGCGGGGAGATGATCATCATGAAAATGAGGCTGACGACAAGTTCGGTCGTTTACAACGTTTCTCTCTTGAGAATTTGTACTCTGCATGATTTCAAATGATAACGGGTAAGAAGGAGGCCTTCCCCTATGCGTGCTACGAGAAGACCAACTGCTCCACGTGTTGTGGTTCTCAGGGAGATTGCTGGATGTATGGAACAAAGAGGAAGAGGACGATGATGTATTAGGTGCTTCTGAGGGTATCGAACTTCCTCCTCTTTCACACAACGGCTGTTTACCTATAGCATTCGTAGAGTGGACATCATTATCTAACTGACTAACAAGGCCAAAAGAACTTCTCGAAGAAGG
This sequence comes from Cystoisospora suis, assembly GCF_002600585.1. Lineage (NCBI taxonomy): Eukaryota > Apicomplexa > Conoidasida > Eucoccidiorida > Sarcocystidae > Cystoisospora > Cystoisospora suis. The sequence continues at coordinate 10,487 of NW_027153045.1, forward strand.
AGAACATCTTCCTTCCCTATGAGAAGAAGACGACGACGAATACCGGTTGTCGAAAAAAGAAGAAGACACCGCGGTGTGTGTCTGGGCAGTACTCCGAAGATATCCACCTGACTGTGTGTGCTCCGGGCCCTCACTATGAGCTCTGCCACAAACCTCATCAGGAGCCTCAGGAGGCAGAGCCGGAGGTCTCCGCCTCGATGATGACGACATTGGGGAGAGGGTGTATCAATGAGGGAGACGTATGTACCGCTACTCCTACTAGACAGAGTGGACAGACGGTGGCGAGTGCTCTCAAGGAGAAAGCCGATGACGAAAATGAACAACGAGAAGAGGGAGAAGGAGATAGGACACAGCCAGAGAGATGTCCGGCACGAGAAGAAAAAAAAGATGAGCATGGATGGATGGGACGCTACCCGCACAGAGGGAGGGTGCAGGAGAGAGAGAGGGAGAGCAAAGTCAAGGAGGAGACTTGAAAACAAGGAGACAGAAGGAGACATGGACAGAAAGCAAAGAAACCCAGCAGCACAGGAAGAAAAGAAAGAGGAAAAGCTGCTGCAGGAGAAGCGTGCAACATCTATGGGGGACAACCCCCCCAAAGTAGACACGTCAGACAGCTGAAAACAAGACACATGAAGAAGACAAGGCGTCGGTATACTTGGAAAGGCCACCAACTCCACCAGTATTCATTCCCCCCTCCGCCGGCCGGGGAGGGGAGGCCCCCTGTTGGCGTCTCCCCGCTGGCTGTGAGAAGAGAAGAATCAGGAGAGAGAGAGACAGAGAGGCAGAGATAGAACAAGAGAACCGAGGAGAGACAGTGCGGAGCTTCGCGACACTCCCAATACGATCTATCAAGTCAGACAAGGAAAGAAGACAGGTTTCTGTTTACCCAACAAAGAGCCGACGTCTTCGTTTCAAAATAGATCTAACACCTCTACCCAGGAGAAGGCTATACGAGCGATTCGACAAGGCAAGACACTGGACAAGACGGACAGGAAGGATGAACTCGTGCCAGGTCCATCGTGCTCGTCATTTTCTCCTTATTTTTCTGTATATGAAAGAAGAGACGAAAGCGTCAACCCGCCCTGCACTGCCCTTTCCTCTCTCCTGCCTTCGTTCAAAGTGATGATGATAAAGAAGTCCTTATACTGCTGCTGCTCATTGTAGTGCTGATGTGATGGTTGTTCCTTCTTCTTTTCTTTTTCTTCTTCCTTCTCTTTGACGAAGGAAGGGAGAGTTAAACAGGGTCTTTGAGCGGGGTAAAAGCTCCTCGTGTTCTTCAAAAGGAGAAGAAGAGACGAGACGGTGACGAGCTTAACTTAACAAGTGAGAAGCCCAGGTACGAGAGACGTAATAAGAGGGCCTAGAAGGAAAGGCCTTGAAATCCTTTGAAGAAGAGAAGGATCATACGGGGAGAACGGTCAAGTCGCCTGATTCCTCCTTACTATACATAATAAAGAACGTGCCTGTCGATGCACACTCAAAAATACAGCTAGTAAGACAATCGACATACAGACAGATGATGAGGAGGTGTTTCTACCTACACAACCTATAGACAGGAGGAGGTACCCCACCTCCGAACAAGAAGAAGATTCTAGTGGTGGAGACACGTGACTTCGATGACTCCCCCCTATTATTCCTGTTGTACAACTTCGTGAGTACATATATACATGTGTATCTTCACGTAGTCCTTTCATATACAATAAAACATGGTGAGGATTCTTATCATCATGAAGATACCCAGACTCGATTTTCTCACTATCAAAAAATACATGGACATCCGTCATTGAGAAAAATATGGACGGCGAGGTAGGAAGGCAAGCGATCCGTCTACCCATCAATCAGCCTACCAATCCTATAGGGAAGAAAGAACCTCTTCGTTCTCCAGATGGCCCTTCCTTCGAGGCCATCTAAACCTGCCCTTCTCTCCGAATCTTATACAAAAAATAATACAAGGGGATTGCCAGAACGGCTGGCAAAGACACTACCTTGCCTCCTGAGTGGGAAGATGACCATACTGTTTCATGAATGACAATCCGTGAAGAGAGATAATTGGTGGAAGGGGGGGGGAAGGGAGAGAAGCTCATCAGAAAGCTTGTTTGAAGGCGTCAAGAATGAATCGAGTTTACACTCGAGGAGTGTTCTACTCCTAACAGGGTTTGTAAAGGACTTCAGAAAAATTGTCTCATTTCTGAGAGATGAAGTCCTCTGTCTTGGCATGCAGGAAACAAAGTCAGGAGGCTCAGAAAGACGCGTCTTTGGAAAACTCCCTGTCTCACAAGAGTCCCGGGAACAGAATGAAAGCGTCTCCTGTCTTTCTTTCTGGTTGAGCTCACCCACCACGAGGAGACACCCGAAAGAACATCGATCCTATCTGAATATCTAGCTAGCTACATAGGTAGAGAAGGGATACGGACGCACTTCTCATCCATAAGGAGCTCCTCAACCGAGCCCATCATCACACGTACCCCGGTTCCTCCTTTATCTTAAACAGTGGCTTAAAAATCTACTAATGAGCGAGTAAGGCACCATGCAATCAATCCATCGATGACATGACTAGCCCTACTGGATGTGAAAAGAAGCCATCTAATGACTGCAATTTCTTAATAACTCCCACAAAGAGACAACTACCCCTCCTGTCGAGATGTCCTACTCATTCAGGGGTCTCATACGCCTCCCCAAGAGAAGAAGAAGCATGGGATCGTCGTGTTGGATTATCTTTACGGGAGTAGACGCCATCCAGGTTGAGTGGTTCAGAGCCAGGACGTCAGGTCTACTCCTCCATTGCTGGACTACTTGTGCGGAAGGGCGATGGCTGGGGAGAAGAACCGGAAAAAACTGAAGGGGCCGAAAGCCGGGAGTCATCGTGAATTGCTGCTTGCTTCCCTTGACAGCCCGCGAGAACTAGCGGCTTTCTCTTCCAGATGAAGAGTCCTTTCTGGTCATATCGTCTGTGAAAAGTCCGAGAACAAACTCATTCCATATAACATTTGTCCGCCATCTCCTGTGGAAAGGGGAAAGGACGCGAAGGGACCGGACACTGGTCTCCGCCGAAGAATCGGGAGACTCTTACGGACAAGAAAGGGACTGGGAGCGCAGCGGCTCCCCCGGGTGACATTCGGGAGAAACTCGATGAACGTAATGGCCACCTCTAACACAAATGGAAACAAAGTCTTAAGAAATGTCGATGAGAAACAACTTGAACCAAACAAGCTGTGGACTCAAGGGAGAAAAAATGAAAAACGGCCCCTCGCTGGACGCTGATGCTGCGGATAAGCATAAGCATTCGCGACAGCGGAAAAATCTTTTGCTAGGACAAGAAATGGATAGAAGATCTGCCTGCAGATAAACGAAGAGCTGCTCCACAGCCCTCCGCATTTCTGCTTTACCTCGAGTTGCCTCAACCCACATGCCAACAAAACTCCCCTCCCTCTGCAGCCCTGCGACACCACGGGAGGCGCTGCCGCCATCATCTGCTGGGTCGTACGTTGCTTGTCGGGTGCTTCTGGCTTACAGCTCCAGCGACAAATTCTAGTCGCTCCCCTATAACGCTCAAAACAGACTGTACTCTCCGTTTCTATTGTTCGCGTGACGCAAAAAAAATTCCTCCTTATGTAATTCGCCCGTCTGAGAGGGACCACGTAACCAGAGGAAAAGCCAAGGCTCTTTGGATCTCGAAAAATTGCAGGGCCTGTCCGCAAATTTTCGAAGATTCTGTACCTGAGGGACGGTAACGGAACCCGTACGAGTAACTTCAGTGCCGGAGGGAGGACACTTGAAGTCACTGCTCATCCTCTTGATGACACTCACTCCTCTGTGTACACAACGCTGGCAGAGAAGCCAGCGCCGTGCCGTAAGGGGCCACAGCCATGCGCAGTGGACACGTATCAAACGTGTCCAGTCCCCTTGTGAGGTCACAGCAAGACTGCCGCCTCTAACAAGCGTTTACTTGAAGCACTGAGACTAGACCTGCCTTCTTCGGCTCTGTGGGCCTCCAGTTCAACTCGACACACTGGACGCAGTGTTGCTTTCCCAGCCTAAAAGCTAGAGCAAAGGAAACTGCATGACTACGGTTGTCCAGTTCCGCAAGTCAGAGACCCTGAAACGAGTGCAGAAAGAGCAGTCAGGATTGACTGAGTTGAGTGAACTGTTAGTTCGACAAGGGTGGTGGAATGAAGGGCACCACCTGGGTGTGCCTTAAACGGCCACAGCCTCACAAGGATGCAATGTCGGGCTACGCAAAAGCTCCGAGCAACGAAATCACCTTGTTTAATCAAACGTGCAGCTTTGGTGGCTGCGGTTCGGAGTACAAATGGCACGAAGTGATCATAGTGCTCTCCAAAGACGCCTCCCCAACGAGTCTGGCATTGAGACACGAGGAAGCCTTTCGGGCTCACACTGCAACACGCATCAGTGAGTCAGCCAGCTGCATCCAAATTGAGGAGCCGGCGCAGCGAGGAGCTACCCAGGCATCTATCGAGGTCTCCGTTCGCTCTTCCCCAAACACTATCCAAAGAGACCTCGGTACAGCTGTCTTCGGCTCTACCACCCTAAACCCCTGGCGGGGCAGTTGGTTCCTGCGGAGGCTGAGGAACAAAAACAGTGCCATCGGGGGCCTTTTGCAGTTCACTAGCAGCATCATCATTGCCCGAGCCGAAAGTGCACCCCAAGAACCTGCACAAAAGGCTCGGCTGAGCGCACCAGGAGGAGCTGTCCAAAGGGGGAGGAGATTGTCCGGAGGTGCTATTCCCCATCTGAAGTGACTCTCTTAGCGCCCGGAGTTCCTCGTCCTTTTCTCTAAGCAGTTGTTCGTACTGGGCCATAAGCTCACTCCGGAGCTTGACAAACACCTCGTCCTGATTCTCGTGATGGAGCCCTTCCTGTCCGCAAAAGAAACATCAGGCCTCTGGGACTGATACTTATTTCCAAGTCCTGTCTACGCGCGACGTCGATTCCCTACAGCGCCCCCCTGGTTCCACATTTTTTTCACTCCGAAGGCGACATAGCGCGTTGGCGGTGTGGCTGCTTGACATCTATGGACACGAGAGATGAAGCAAGACCCGAATATCGTGCTCGGATCTGGACTGAAATGACGTCCTACTCCCCACCAAGAACGGGGGCCACTTAAAAATTTGGAGACCAGAACCCTCGGCTACGCTACGAGTCGAAACAATGTGTCCGTCCACGATGAGCAGAAGTTCGCGTAAAACGTTCTACGTATAGCCCTGCGGCTATGAAGTGCCTTTCTCTTGACAAGTGGGGCGCGGTTGAACTTCGACAATATCCGCGATCTGAGGCGAAAGGTACCTGTTTCGCCGGCCGAACGCAGTTACATACACTGCATACCGACTAGCCGTTCCGAGGGATATGTAAGCTCGGGCAGGAGCGACGTTCCGGGCTAAGAGATGCTAAAGCGTCCAGAACACAAAGTGAGAAGCCAGAAAACAGGCAGCCCAGCTGGGTCGCAGCTCTCGAAACCCCAACTCGGTTGAAGCATATATGACAGTTTTCAGTCTAAAAAGCCCCGAACGGCTAGCATTGACCCTGCAGAGGACATAGTACACCCACGTCGCCGAGTCAAGAGAAATAAGGTAAGGGGCGTACCTCCTGTGGGGGAAAGTCTCCTCCCTCGAGCTGCGAGTAAAAGCACAGTCAAACAGTCCCGGTGCATGTGTCCGATTTGAAAAAACACGGTTCTCCAGTGCACGTGATACTTCCGGCCCCGAGTTTCCGTCGTTGATAACACGACTAGTCGTGAAACAGTCATCTGTTAAGGACCTACTATTTGAGGTAAAGCGACAAAAATTCACGAGGGTCCTTTGTCTCAAGCATTGCAGGTATATTGGATAGACTGTGTACAGAGATCCCGATGAACAGCTTCGCTGCATTCCAGGGGTAAGTCCCACACCTACCTCGCGAGCAATCTCCTGTATCCGACGCAGCTGAAGAAAAGAAAGCAGCAGGGTCCAAAGAGATCTATGAATGCTTGAGGAATCCTTTCGAGAGGTGATCACTCATGATTTCGCCCCAGAGACGAACTCGGGAGAACTTTTGGACAGACAGCAGAAGAAAAACACACGGGATCTGTCTGTTCGCTCCGTTGAGAGGCGCGTCTGATACAGTGCACCGAAAGACTACTGCTCCTACCGACTGGCGTTGTTCGTGACGCCAGGAAGTTTGTGTACAGACTCCACCAAGCGTCTTCGCAAAAGGATGACAGGATTCGCACCTCTGCCGCTGTGCTTTACCCGCTGTACGTTAGTGAGCCGAAACACAGCCCTACTCACAGAACACAGCTGGATACTCCTCAACGCGGAAGTTGGCAGGCAGGGTGGAGTGTCCGCGACTCCTGCCGCCCACGGACTGCAAACGCTCTTGCTCAGGATCTAGATGCCTCCACGGACGGACGTGGAGTAACGACTGAGAAATTCCGGCTGGAAGCACAGCTGAGCCCTATTCTACAGGCCGCTGCTGGGAGAACTGAAACCCTCAGAACGCGAGAACAGGTCAACGAATTCTCGCGCCTCGTCGGGAGCGGTACGACACGAATCCAATCTTTTTCACCAAGCTTAAACGCGTGCAGTGGCGCTCCGGTGAAGTCGAACTTACGCGTGTAGTGGCGCTCTCCGGTGGAGTCGTGGCAGCGCTGTGCTGGTCACGCAACTCGGCTGTTGGGTTCATAGCGCTGGAAAAGATCCCTCGATGGCAGATTGCCACCAGACCGAGAGGCCGGGGGGCAGAAAAGTAAAGAGAACCAAGGGGTGGGAAAAAATTCCAGCCTGGTGGACGAAGCCAGCTTGAAAAGGTGATGTAAGCTGGCAACAAAAGGTGATGTCAAGTTGACACTGCGGCGGTTCACTCGCTTCGCAAGCCGCCATGGCTATCCAACCTGGGTGCCGTGGCTCGGACGGGGCCTCGTCAGACCTGTGTCCTGGGTCTTTCGTATGGAGACTCGGACTGCGTCGCCTGTGTATATGCAGTTTCTTATTGACCCCATTAGATAAGGAAACGGATGAAGTGCGGCGTCAGCGGCTTTCCAGCACGAGAGCTGGTATAGCAGTTGGTGCTCCACGTATTCTTGTTGCTGTTCTGGTTGGATTAGGCGTACCCTTAGTGTTCCTCAGGCTCGGGTACTTAGGCACAGCAGTTGAACTAAGAGCATACAGATTTTGTACGTCTTCGCTTGTGTTTGGAACACTGACAGGCACGCGATACAGGGGGGGCAGAGGTCTGCCGGTAGGTCTTCTTGAAATCTTTGGGTCTTTCTCGCAAAACGGGCTCGGTAGCGACTTCTCGATCGCTACTTCCCATGTGAAGGCCAAGGAACACGGAGACGACTGGCGAGCCCACTCTACTGATTTGTGCCCTCGTCCTATAGGTTCCTGGTGCCCCTTTACCTGCCGGAGACGGAGATGCTCCTTCGCTGCTAACCGTGTGTGTGTCCGGAGTTGCGGAGAAACAATGACACCGCACGTCAGGGTTTCGACGCTCTGTACCTTCGGGCTACTAGCATTTTTTTACTAGCATCTAGCTGTTCCCCCGTTATCAAGTTTGTCGAACAATATCTTCGCCCCGTGAAAAGTAGTGGCCCTATCCGTGAGAATACTAGCCGCTTGGACAGCAGCGGGCAGGAACCGTAGTTTCTGTGAAGCTACTGCCCGTCTACTGCAGAAGTCTTAGAGAGCAATAACATAATCAGAAGAACGCCGCTATGGATACTTCGTTGTTGCTTTTTATCGCTATGCCTCCCCTACGCGTACTGCAATGCCAGTTGCCAGGGGGTTTCTCTCTACCTGTGTTTCGCGTGGTTCATGTTACGCTGTGTGGCTAGCTCTCGGCGAAACGAGAGGCTCCCGTCAAGCGGCTCGAGTCCCAGCTCGATCCAACGATAAATCCAGCATGTAACGCTTCACCTCTTCTTTACATTACTTCATATCTGGGCTTTGATTCCTTTATTCTCTTGCTGAAGTCTTTTTTGCTTCATTGGTGAATGTTTCCCTTCAGCTTCCGGATTGTCTTCGGGTGTCTTCCAGACACCGTAGCTCGATCTCGTGTTTGGAGGGTCATCCTTCACATCCGTTTACATTTCTTCAAAATGAAGTCACTCGTTCAGGTGCGATCTTGCATTCGTTTTTGGGACTCAGCAGGTTCTCTCTTCTTTCGTGCTCTTGCCTGACCCTTCGCTTCTCCTCCTCTCTTGGTGCAATCATGACTCTTCCACAGTCCTTGAATGGCGCACCGAAATGGCGTTTCTTTTGTTCTCTGTTCCTTTATCTGCCCTTTCTTTCTTCTGGTGACCTGCCTTATTCCTGCCTTGTTTGGGCGCCCTCCGATTCACTGAGCCGGTGCCGAGCCGGTGCCACGTTGCTTCTCTCGCATTTGCTCCCCCGGGTGCCTGGTGACCTAAGTCCAGGAGTGTTTTCACAGGACGCGTCTCCCTTCCTCTCTTTTTTGGTCAAGGCCAGCGCCGAGTCACTGGAAGTTAACACGTCGACGTCGATACCTCCCTCAAGTTGGCGGAAGTCCCGGATCAAGACAACTGTCTTTGGTGAGGGAAATGGATCGGCGGAGAAGACGGGGAGCAGAGAGCATCAGAAGCAGGTTTCCTTTGATAGCCCCTGTACATCCCAGTCCAACAGCGACCATGGGTCAAGTCCATTCTTGGGAGGCCCTCTCATCGAGGGACACCGGTCTTCAGCGAAGTCCGCTGCCTCTTCGTATCCTCAAGGACGCGAGACAACGAGAGGTTCTTCGTTCCAAGCACCGGTGTCTTCTACCTATTCACTTCCATCGTCACTCTTTGCTTCGTCTTTTGGTCAGTCTCTTTTGTCCCCTACTGTATCTCTCGGTTCCTCTGGATCTGATGGCTTCTCTAAAACCGAGCCCTGTCCCTTCTCTAGCCCTGCTAGGCCACTTTCGTTCCTGATGGAAACAGACCAACAGAAGGCTGGGGGGGTGCCAAGGGCATGCTCATACGCAAGGTGCGCATCGGGTCAATATACTCCTCGGCATGCGCACGACATCCAGCAGTGTTACACGTTTTCTACATGCTCTCGATGTCCACGACATGCGGAATCTCACGGTGATATCTGCAGTCAAGTCGAAGAACGGAGCGGGATGTTACTTCTTCTTCGGTCGACTATAACTAGCATGCAAGCACCTGTAGAAGTCTTTCATTTCAAACCTCTCACAGCTGAAGAACTGCAAAACTTGAAGAGGGGAAAGACCGTGCCTTCTCCACAAGTAGAAGGAGGGGGTCCCGGAGGAGGGGTTGCACCTGGCGGAGGAGAGGAAGGATCCGTAGACGAAGGAGAAGAAGGAGGATGGAATGACTGGGATGAAGGGGGGGGAGAGAGTTATCTTGAACTTGGGAAGAGTTCTTTTCTCTTATCTTCTTCTCACTCTTCAGCCCTTCCTTCACCACTGTCAACATCCCTCGGCGATGAAGCAGCCTCATCTTCTCCCCGTGTTTCACTACTAGAGGAGTCAGCAGCATGGGATCAAGATGAGTACGGCTATGATATGGATGAAAACGTCTCCTATAACCGAGATGCTATGGTTGGGCGATACGGCAGCCCAGGAAGAGGAAAGTCTTCATCCCAACAAGGCGCAGGGGCGGGCGGTTCTTCAGCGGCTGGAAAGAACAAAGGAATGTTTCTCAGGTTTGATGAACGTAAAGTTTACCGAATATCTCCGACGAGTCCTCTCGCCGATATAGGACGATGTGCGACAAACAGCAAGAACTACATGCAACTTCTCGTCACTATAGCCTTCCAACCCAGACGCTTCTCTATGTCTCTGTCCGAGTCAAGGCGACTTTTAGGCTTCAAGCCAAGAGCTGTGGGAGGATCGGGGCGTGGTGGCGGGGGGGAAGGAGGCGGTAGCCGAGGAGGTGGAGGTAGTGGTGCCTCGGGTTATGGAGGTGAGGAAGATTATGAAGATGACAATGATGCATCGTACCAAGGCGGGGGGGGTTTTCTTGAAGAAAACTTCAAGAAGACGAGTGACGGTAACAACAGCCTAAGTGGTCGCAGACGTTCACTTCAGAAAGAATCTGACAAGAAGAAAGAGGGGAAGAAGCGAGGCGGTGTCTTTTTTTCTCTCAACGGCCCACTGAAAAGGGGTGAAGAAGGCAGTTTCATTCGAGGGGGGTCATCATATTTGCGGGAGAAGAATAGCGGAAGGCCTATTGAGAAGCACCATCAAGAGGGAGGTGAGATAGCTCTTGATGATTCAGCTGTCTCTTCTTATATTCAGATAGGCGACAGAAACCAGATAGGAAGAGGAGAAGAATCCCTGTCCGGCTTCTCGTTTTTGCAAGGTGATTACGAGGATGACTATGGCGATGAAGATGATGATGAAGAAGGGGGACGAGGCATCAAGGCCAAAATGAAGGGTTTTTTCGGTGGTGTTAAGAGGGTCTTTTCAAGAAAGAAAAGCGCAGGAAAACCCGAAGACGAATTTCCACCAGAAGAAGGAGAAGATTACGGAGAAGAGGGAATGGGAGAGGAAGGAGGAGGGCCTCGGAAGGGTGGGGGTTATGGTCCTAGTAGTGGGGGAGGAAAGAAGAAAGGCCCAGGGTTCTTCCGAAGACTTTTCAAACGCAAGTCCAAAGCTGAGAGGATGGAAGCAAAACAAACCAAGCAAGCAAAGAAACTTATCCAAAGAACTCCTAAGCTTAATATCCAGGTCACCTTCGATTCCCCAGCTGTTAAAGGGTGTCGGAAGCCTGTCGATTGGACTGGTTATCTCGATGTGAATAGCATCTTTCATGTCAGCTTCTTCATCCGAGCACGCCAAGCAGAAGTAGGGAAACAGCTGGCTGCTTTCATAAACTCAAGTCTTACCTTAAGCCTCGAGTGTATGGACAAAGAGGGGTGTACGATGAATGAAACCCCTCATTCTTGTGCGATGGTGAGTGAGAAACTCTCTGCTTATCGACTAGTTTAGATAATATCTGCAACTAGTACTAGTCCTCTACATTCCTCTGTTCATCATACGAACGAGATGTCGTCTATTGTATTCCATAGCAGAAATCCAGACGACACCCACCCGTCATGGGATCCGGAGTGTGTAGAGAGAGTTCCAGAAATGTCTCTGAGGTGCTTCTACGTCACGTCGTAACAGAAGGCGAGTGTCGGACGGCTTATGGAATCAGATAGTGAGCTTTGTTTTTCTTTTTTCCAGCAGCCCTTTTTGGCTCTGCATGATTGCCGACTGACCTGTGCCTTTGACCTGTCACCCACTCTAGTCCCACAAGACAGACGTTCTATAAGCCTACCATCGACTGCTAGAAGGAATATTCAGATGTCGACCTGTTTTCTTTTTTTCTTTCATGTGATAGCATACATGTCTCAAAGCACATGCTGTCTCAAGCAGACCCGTGAGCTTGCTTCACTATGCTCCGTCCGTAATCCTGGTTCTTCGGGTGGAGAACTTTTCTCGGTGGGACGCAGATGGTGATAGGATATATCTCAGATGCGAAAAGAAGAGCTTAGCGTATACAGAAAAGGAGAACAGGGTGGTGGCATCTCCTGTCTCAGTTATCAGGCGACTATTGATGAAGCATAAGAGAGCTGATCTACTTGTTGTGGTGGGACGATGATAGGTTTTCAAGTGAGCAAATAGTCCGTGCTCCCCTTCGGGGTGTCGGTGAGGGGGCTACTATATGTTGATCACCATCTTCGCTTCTTCTGTAGTTCCATCTGCTGAATTCCTCCAGAATGGTGACTGTCTTTGCGTGGTAGTTTGGAAATCTTGTCTTGGGCCCATGTGTATGTATATGCTTGTGTGGATGGGAGGGTAGAATATGTGATCAACAACAGGAAAGCTCTGAATGTATTTGGACTTGACAACCTGTTAAATCGTCTCCTCCTTTCCCATAGGTTAGTTGCGTCAAAGCAAAGCAAGGATCGGCGGAAGCACTTCAAGCCGGGAAGCAAGCAGCAGCTCAATCAGCCGACTTACACCTGAAAGAAGCAGCTGAGAAGTCAGCTCTTTTGTTTTCTGACGAGGAGAGGGCACGCCGAGCAGCCGAATACGCTAAGGCACTAGAAGAAAAGCATGCGGAAGCGCATGCAGGACATAAACTGACAACAGCAGAACAGGAACTTCTTCTTCAACAGCAGTTAGCAGCCCTTCAGGGGGCTCCTCATGGTGGTATGCAGGCCAAACTCCTCGAAGCGATGATGGGTGGGGCAGCAGGCGGTGCCCAATCTCGGCTTGGCATGGAAATGAAACATGCAGGAGAGGAAGGTTTTAGCCCAGGTGCAGGAGCCGCCTTTGGTAATATGCCTATGGAAGACGCAACAGGAGCGAGCTCTGAGGCTGTTCGAGCTGCCATGGAGAGAATGCTTATGCATGGAGGAGACGAACCGGCTCGCAAAGGAATTTCAACAGGAGCTATTGTTGCTTTAGTCTTCCTGGGTCTCTTAGCGACGGCTCTTGTGGGCATGATAGCATGGAAATATATTGACAAGAATCGATTGAGAGGATGGCAGTTCCGTGGGCGTATGCCATTCACGAGACGGTAAACGCCAGACCCATATAAGACCTCATGAATTGACCGCGCGATCTGTGAAACAGCGCATGCAACATGCGAAACGTAGCAAGAGTAACAGGAGAGATTCTCTCTCTTTGGCGAGAGTAGCGGCCTCGAGTTGAGCATCTAGCATGGTTAACAAACTTAAGGAGAGTTAGCTACAGCATTGTTACTGAAAGGTTCCAAGTGACGGCGGTGAAAGAGATCAAACGTGTATGGAGCTACTGAGTGAGGGGACACTTGCCTCCATACAAAACTGCCCACAGCCATTCGCTCCATGGAAAACTCATTCCTGAGCTGGCTGGAGCATTTGCCTAGGGAGAAAGGGAGACAAGGCGGGGACTCCTGGCGAGCTGAAGCGGTCAGCATGCACTGGGCGGCTAAATGGCCGGGACTCAGTACGTGTACTATCTTCCCGTAATCAAAAGGGCGCCGGATTTTTCGCTGATACTCGTTTTCAGAGGACGGGAGGACCCCAGTGGTCCTCGGCGCGTAGCCAGAATACGCTCGCGCGACAGTGTTGAGTATGCTTGGCCCTCTTTTCTGCATGCGGCAAAGGGTCGTTTTCTCCATTGATAGGCGAACCCAGCAACAGCCGAATTGTCCCACTTTTTTCCCCTGTAACCGGTATGATCTTCTGTTCCTCAATGAGCAGAGTGCGTGCGGCGCGGAAGAGGGAGAGGCCAACCAACCCCTTATCTAGCCCCCGATTCCACCAGACCAGAAAGAAGACCAGCTAGCTAGCTCACTAGCTACCTGCTCTGGTTCCGCGGTTGTGTCTCGATCTGTCTTCCGTCCGTATATCTGTTTTGTCGATACAAAAAGTCATTCTGTGCTGTGGTGTCTACCGCGGGCAAACTACATACCTGTGATCACCTCGTAGGTGAACGACGATGTTGATTGACGTAGATGGTGTTCGGGTTTATCCAAGTGTCCCAAGTATTGGCATGTGAAACTAGATTTGTTAGAACTTCCGTCTCCCTCCCGTTCCAGCGAGTTTCAATTTCTCGTCCTTTCCTATCTACCTAGTACTCAGACTCACCAGAAGGTACCACCTGGGTTGACTCAGATAGTCCACTCACCTGCTTTGGGTGTCTTGACATAACAACTATACATACCTACCTGCTCATCGTAGCAGACATGGAATCCTTTCACTGCTCATTCAGCGCCTAGCACGTATAAGAATCAGTATCGGATAACATTACAAGACGTTGGGGTCAAACCTATATGGACTTTTAAACCGAAATTAGCTCGCTGCTTCAGGTACACATGCACAGGCCCCTGGATTCACTGCGCGGCGGCTGCAACTCTCACCCCTTCGAGGGGGCTTTTCTGAATAAACTATCCCACCTCAGGCGGAAGTGAGAGAGACAGAGCGCGTCGTTGCTGGTAGATAGAAGCGTTTTTCAGATAGAGATGTTATTCAAAATGGTACAGGCAAGGGGAGTTCCCCGAAGTCGGAGATCTGGCCGTTAAATGTCTCCGTCAGGCAGGTGTTGTTTGTTTTTCTTCCCTGTTGTGAGCTTTGGTGGAGCTTTGTATCGACTAAGTGGATGATTGCGGAGGAATGATGCTTGGTTGCCCCTTTTTGGTGTCTTCTGACGTCAAGTTCGATTCGGTTAAAAAAAAAACCTTCCATTGAAAAGGAAGAGTACGTCGTCAATGAGAAGTGAGACCGGAGAACAATCACCCTACTGCAAGCAACCAAGCCTTCTTCAGGCCTTCGGACAAAACGAGAGATACACTAACCGAGACATCTACACACACACGGCATGAACAGTCTCTCTCTTTTCTCTCAAAAACAACACCGAGGAGAGTGAAGGAAGCGTATTCATATGAACCCACAGCAACCCTGGCTTGAAAAGAAGAAAGCTAGGGAAGAGGGTCAAGCGGAAGAAGGAAAACACACGTGCTCTTTCAAAAACGTGGAGTTGATCTATGCAACAAGAGTCTACTTTACACAAAGGTCTGTTTGGCTGGAAGTGTCGGTCCTTCTGGTGTTCGCCCGGGAATGAACCGAGGACTTTTTCTTCCGTAAAGCAAGAAGATGGTTCATTCACTCGAACTTGTAGATCAAACAAGAGGGATAGATATATAAAAACAACGCCCGCGGTACACGTACGACGCCCCTTCCTACTGCTCCTTAGCAGCAGCAACAGCAGCATCTCCTTCACAGCTTCTCATCTCATCAAGCGGAAACAAAACAGGTGGATCACTTGCTGACGGCAGAAGCAAACGTTCACATTGCGCGCATAGAGACCTAGAGATAAACAACTGGCTATCGTTGTACTTCCACATGGGTGGTAGACAAGCTAGTCGACCTGAAAAGGGGGAGAGATAACCCGTACGCTTGGTATACATGTATAGCCTATCTACAAAGAGAGACAGAGATAGACTAAGACGGCGCAAACGAGGAGTACTATAGGTGAGAAAAAGAGTGTTAGGCTGCAGTGTTTGAAAACAAGGCGCGGGAGGCCCAAGTATGAGAAATAAACATAGTGGTGATATGTGAAGGAGCTCATTCCTCAGCCCCCCACTCAGAAGGTCTTCTCCGAAACTGTACATAGACTTTTCCACGTGATCACATGGGCAGTTGGGGGATTTCTGCCAAAGGACGGGAAAAGCAGAAAAGGCTAACATACAATGCTATGGGGTTATCACATATGCATTCACACCTTCAGCAGTCGTCATACATGAACGGACAACCCAACCGCATGCGAGACGCGCATGCGTACGCCCTATGCTGCACAAACGTCCCTCTTTCTAGCTGAAGATTGAAAGACAACGTACGCTTTCACAAGGCAGCTGTGTTTTCCCTCGCCCGTGCATGCATGCGAATGAGTTGAAATGTGTCTGGCACGCTACTTGTATTCTGCAACACGGCACGTGGTTTCCTGCCCACCTGCCCCCAGGGTCATTCCAAGGTGTGGAGAAAAAAAGCTGATGTCCCCTCGACTCATCAGTGAAGGATGAGAATACACAATGCATTACTACTCAAACATAGGTTTTGCCTCATAAGTAAAGTACATACACCGGTATTCATACATACGTACATCCACTGAGATTAGCTCTTCATGACTGGGTGAGAGACCATCAGTCGCCACGCGACGCTGCGCCTCCTTTGTTCTTTCTTCTTCTTCGCTGTCATGCAGTTTAGAGCCCCCCGAGAAAAAGACTCTCCCTGTCAAGACGGACTTTCGGTGTTTTTGGTGCCATTCAATCATGCCGTATCACACACAGTTCTTGTAAAATGACACGAGAGAGAAAGTCACTACACCAGCACCATACGTCGTTATGTCATGTCTCGACAGGGAGGCATCTGAAGTCTAATTACCTACTCCATCGGAATTCGATAGCCCAGAGAGATGAGCAACTGTCAAGAAGAAGACTCGCGTCTACGCCCACACAAAATCGACTTACCCACACCATGAATATTAGGGCTACAAGCCCTTCACATAGCACTCCCACCAGAGACACACCTGCAGCTGAGGGCCTACAGCGACCACTTGTTCGAATACTCTACGGACATTATTACTATTAGCCGTAGAGACAGGGACAGTCACCCTTTCTGTCTAAACATCTGACCCCCTACTAGCGACTAGACTAGAGCCTATCGATCATCATCATACATGTTAACGCACGGGGACATGGAGACTCAATTCTTAGGCAACTTCAGAAAAAGTAACGGGTGAACAGATGAATACTCACTCTCCCCGGTATCACCCCCCTTGGTATTGTCATCACCAGTTATATATGTATACTTATACGGCCTTCGTTTCCACCCTTTCCGAACGCTCCCAGCTCCAGTGAAAAAAGTAGGGACAAGGCCGGGGCAATCTGACATGGTCGATCTTCTTTTTCTTCACGAACAGTTGCTGATGGCATCGAAGACACTTGACAGTAGGTACGACAGGGCTCTCAGACAAAAGGGACGTAGAGGTGATACTACCCTTGAGGAATGACTCGTCAAAACACTCGTGTCGCGGTAACACCTGTCTGTCCTCTGTCTGCGTGCCTGCATGCTGCTGCTGCTGATATACGCTCCGAGGAGAGACAACGAACATGGCGCTTCGCTCTTCCTCGGGGTTCCGAAAGAGGAAGAAAACTACGGAAACGGAGATCGAAGAGGGTACAAAGAGAAAAACACATTCATTACTTGTGTAACCTTCTCTCTCCGCTTAGAGAAGAATCAGCCTTGATTCCTCAGGCAAGAATATAACGAAGACAACGCCAGAAAGAGCGTAAAAGCAAATGCTGGCATAATTGACCCTTACTACCACCTCCCAAGTTGTTCGCGCGCGACAGGGTTCGATACCTACTAGTAGACCTTTAGATAAAGAAGAAAAGAACGCGGGGGAAACGGAAGGTATTCTTTCTCAATACAATGTGTAGGAACGAGCGATGCTCCTCCCGACTTCAACCTAATCCAGCCGCCTGGGTGACGGAATACCATCCAATGTAAACACTCACCCCCCCGCGATGAGCTAAGAAGTCTACTTGAAGAGAAATGATGCCTGGTAGGCACCACCTTCGGCAGGTATGTATACGACAGACCCGCAAGCGCGGCAACGGCTGATGCGGTTTGTATACGTTGAGTGAAGACGAACTACTGCAGGGCTCGGCTGGGCTGGGGTGGCGTTGAAATGAATGAAGAGGGCATTTCAGTGATGAATGTAAAAGGAATGATTAGGAAAACATGCAGATATCTTTCCATGTGCAAACCGAGCGGAATCACATGCATAGGAACCATGAAGATATAATGAGAGAACTAAGCGGAAGGACACATGGGCACTGACTGACAGTGAGTGACACCTCGCACACACCCCTGAAGAAAGACTTTTTAAACAGCAGCGGATCCAGACATCGTTTCCATGAAGATGTCCGAAGTTCAGAAGGTTCGTGCTGTCTCGATGCAGTGAACATATCCCAACACGAATAAGACGGATAATGCCATTGTCATTGAGAGCGCCCCTGCAAAAAAGTTCACCCCCCCGTTCCCCCCCCCCCTAATCCTTTCAGGAGAAGCCGCACCAGTCCTTGAGCAAGAGAGACCTTGCGCATGTACAACAACCTACTACCTATACAGTCAGTCGCGCTGCTGCCCTGCCTGGAAGCCCGCAGTAGAATTGACTACTCTGTCATACGCGAGAAAACGATCGGGATTCAGGCACTGCGGACGCCGGTAACAATGCTGCGGTACTGATCATGGTTAGCTTAGAAAACCCGTATTCATTCTTTGTGAAGAACCGCCTTGTTCGACCACAGGACACCATCACCACCACGTCAAAAAGAAGAAAGAATACCGCATATAGCTTCTTCTGCGGGAATCACTGGCATATGCTTGGTAGTAGTCGTAGTAACGACTATTCGTAAAGGCACCATTCGCAACACCGAGAGATACCAGGAGAGTGACTGGACGGGGACAGTAGACACACTTACGCTTGAGTCGACATTCCCCGGAAGACGTCGGGCAAGAGGGCGGGAAAGTATAAACACTGCGACATATGTATATCTTCTTACATAAGAATCACAAGGCAATCCTTCACACGTCACCCCCGTAGGAACGTCGGGTGAGTGAGCTTGCCTGGTCTACAAACCGAGGAAGATGACATCGGCCTGTACACTGCACTGAAGTCTCGTGGCCTCCATTGTTTCTCTCCTTCTTGCGTTCTCGACCCTCGAGTGAAAACGATTCTGTCAACTGACGAGGCCTCCTACCTTGGACTCAACGAGACTTACTGGATATCGGAAAGCACAGATAAGAGGAGCACACACGGCAACACACTTTTTTCACCTTGTACTTTGGACGCATGCAAAGCTTTAGGGAGAAAAGGAGTGAGCGAATCTATTTTTGCGCGCGTACCTTTGACGACACGCAGTACGCATATGGGAGGAGTATACATGTATGGGGATATCTAGATGGGGGATACATACAGAAAGGGTGAGAGATGTAGACGTGATGGCGTCGGAATAATGGGACAAGGTGTGTATCGTTACACAGTCTTTCTTCGGCAGCCGACATCACTCCTGAATGTCACAAGAATAGCGGTGACATTATCTCTGCTTTTCCTCTCTTCGATAGCTTCCCGGATCAACTCATTCACAACTATCTGAGGGTCTTGCTCAGCTTCGGGCATCGTCGCGAGTCGCTCCCTTATAAATGTAACAGCCTCTTGGCTCGTGAAGACATCGAAGAGACCATCGCACGCAAGGAGCAAGAATTCATCATCCTCCGTTAATGCTTCCTTTCGTATTTCAGGAGAGGCTGTTACAAGGGGAGCACGATACAGAAAGTCAGTTCCTTTCTCTGTTGCTTGGCCATTCACTGATACATCCTTCTGAGTCGCCTGGTGTCCCAGAATGCTTGACATCTTCCTATTCTGATCTTTACGTGAACGTTCAGCTCTCCTTTGGCCGCCTTCCCCGTGCATTCTTTCACAACCGTCCATGCATCCTTCACCTCCACCTGTCGCTCCTTCACATGATGGCCATTCCCAGGTACTCTCGTCTATCCCTTCCCGATCCCACCTTTGAAATCCTTTATACTCACTATCTCCAAATGCTCGACTCACCGCTAATCTCCCTAACACCCTCCTGCAACGTACAAAGCCTCCAGCTGCTACAATCCTCTGCATTTCATCACGCCGATGTGGCTTGTGATCTGCTGATAGCTGTATGGCGCGACCTCTACGGCTGAGGACAGCTCTTGCATCCCCGCAGTTAGCCGTCCAAAGGGCTCCTCCTACGATCACAACGACAACCGTTGCACAACCACTTGTGGTTCGAAGGCCTAAGCCCCGCTGAGATGCAAGATATGCATCGTCCGTCTTCAGAAAGGCTTCAGCTAAGGCTGCATGGACATGAGTATCTACAGCGTTGGACAACTCAAGCCGGCCACATAGGCGTAGCAGCTGATGTCGGAAACGGAGGTGAAGCTGTCGCTTGACAAATTGAGCGCAATCACGGCCTCCATGCCCATCATGAACTGCAAAGAATGAGCAGTAAAAGGCGTCGCTTACAGCGAGGTCCTGCAGAACAACTTCCTCATCTTCCATCGTACCGCGGAACCCTTGCTGGCTGCCTACTCCTGTGTTGAAACGGAGCACCGCTAACTCTAAGGAACCCATTCGAATCTCATCCCCGGGGCGAAGTCGTCCCGGCACTCCTGGAGCAAGTCGGAACCACGCGCTAGGAGCTGGTGAATCGACTAGCCGTGTTGTAGCTACCAACTGAAACTCTCCTTCCATATAGGTACATAGCAACTTCTGAGGTTCGGCTGGCTTGCTTTGTCCCTTGATGAAGGAATTTTTCGTCTTTTGTTCATCGGCGTCGAGCTCTCTTCTTCCCGGCGTCGGAGTTCCTGTATGGGGAATGACGATTTGCGGTCTGTCACCGCGAGGATGCCGGAGGAGATACTCTCTGGCTTTGTAAAGCAAGACCTTCTCATCTTCATCTGCAAACGCCTGCTTCTGCAGTCCTCCGTCTCCTAGGCTTTCGGAGAATCTCGCTTTGCCCTCAGCCCCGACACGACAAATGCTCGGCACCGACCTCATGCCTCTTGTCATACCATGCGCCACGAGCAACCTTTGTGGGCGACAAGCATGAACTTTGGGTCCGTTGGTGAGAGGACCGCTACAGGTATGCGGAGCAGCTGCATCCCTCGACAGCGTTTCCGATGACCGCGAAACCAACGGTGGACTCGGCTCTGACAAAACGGAGCCTCCGCGGGGAACGCCATGGCAACCCCCTTCTCCACCCCTTTCCAGGGTTGTGGTCCTTTCATCAGGTTTGATCTCGGCCCTCTTACATTGACGGTGAGGCTGCTTCTTCGGATCCGCTGAAGATTTGCCCTTCACCGGCGGTACTACGCGTGGACGTGACTCTCCTCCCTCAGACCCCACGGGGGCCATGGCCACCGCCTCCGCGACGTCTCCCTCCACAGTTGTAGAGATGGGATGATTCTTGTCACTGCTAGCTACACCGGACAGTCTACGCTTTCCACGAGTTCCTTCCAAAAATGACAGCTTTTCTGAGTTCTCCAGGACTCCATCTAACCGTCGATCGGAAATCCCCGTTTTCTTATCTTCAGGGTCCGTAGAAGCTCCAGCCGCTGCTTGGCAAGCTCGCATGGTAGGTGCTGGTGTCTCTGAAGTGGCCGGCGAGTTAGCCACACTAGCCCCCATCGAAGAATTCGTTCCCTCACTGGATGCTCCTGTTGAAGGCGGTACCGAGGGTAATGATTCTTCTGATGGATTGCAAGGCACGACATCCCTGGTTACCCCACCACTTCCTTCGTGTGTCTCGTCGTCGACTGAAATCCCTCCGACAGATGGAGGTGATGCTGTTAACGAAGTTGCACACGCAGACGTCGCAACGTCTGCTGGCTTTGTCTGGGGCTCGGTCTTATTACCGGGGCGGATACTGGAAGAATGTCCTTTGTCGTCTCCCGCTTTTCCAGAGTCACCGGTGTTCCTTGAGTCAAAATTCCCCTGCGTCCGAGCTGAGATTTTGCCAGTGACCAGCCCCGAGGCGCTAGGGGGGAAATGCTGACGGGACGAGAGAAAGGAATATGATGAGCCAGGAGGCGACAACATCAGAGAGGTTTCATTCTCAAGGCGTGGAAGTGCCCGTGACGAAGAAAGTTTCCAACGAAGAGAATGGTGAAGCGGACTGATGAAAGGAAGGCTCTGATCTTCTTCTCCAACACCTACAATATCCCGGCATACTCGAGACTCTCCGAGGTGACGCACAATGGACAGAGATCTGTTACGAAGAAAAGAGCTTCCGATCCTTGTATTAACCACGCTGGCGCGAATTCGGCCCTCTTGCCATGGACTTAAATGAGAACGATCACTTTGAGTACAGTTCCTTTCTTTTTCGCGGCGCATCCAAAGAGAGGAATCTTCACACCGACCTTCCATGCCGTGTCTTTCTGTTTTTATCATACACCCATCAGCACTTCCTCGCCACTCGGGATCTTCCCTTTCGCCCTTACTTACAGGGACAGAACGGTCGGGATTCTCGTCCTTTGTTTGTCGTTCCCCCTGTTTCGGCTTCGCTTCACCAACAACAGTGCTAGCCACACTGGAGCTCTGGCGGCTTCTGTCCTCAGTCGGTGTAAGAGAGGGTAAAGAAAGCAAACGGCGACTACTTCCACGTGGAGGAGAGAGTGTATCTCTATTACGCGGGAATGAATCAGTTGAAACGGACGGAGCTGAATCCAAAGCATGCGGCAACCGGCCGGAAAAGAACAACGGTAGACAACCACCACCAGACGGTCTCGCTACCCAGTGCCTGGCGAAGGATGTGAAGGGATTTGCTGTGATCGATGTCTCCGACAAGCACGCTTTCACACGAGGCTTCAGAAATGAAGAGGATATTCCATTGCCTGGCAATATAGGGGCGGGCGCGCTTCCCAGGACGCATGGCTCTACAGAGCACAGGGCCGGTGAAAAGCCGGCGTTTACAGAATCTTCTGCTCCGAGTTTGTCTGGAACATGAGATGATGTGTAGAAAGGTACAGAAAAGCCATTAAGAAAATATCC
>NW_027153045.1:32590-34799 GCF_002600585.1 Cystoisospora suis
CTCTGCGGCTCGTGTGCCGGCGGCGAAACCACTGAGAGCTCTCGGGTCTCTCCAACTGTCTGTTTCTGCTCTGTCGATGTCCCTTCGGCCTGCCTAGGGCATGATTCTGCATTTCCGTCTATCACAGTTCCAAGTACTGCACCCTCTTTCCCCTCCTTATCCCTTGAAATCACGACGTCTTCTACCTCGTCCTTTACTTCCCTACCTGTGACCGACGCTCCTTTATGACCAATAGGAGGGGTAGAAGTCGTTTGAGTCCACGTCTCCAGGGCTCTGTCAATCTCAGCCTTCGGTTTCACTGCTGAGGAGAACTTACACTGCGCATTGCTACCTGAGACTTGTTTCTCACATTGATGCCGAACTGGGTTCTCGAGAGAGCTGCCACCTCGGGAGACCCCCCTCGAGAAAGCGGCTGCGCTACTTTGCTGTGCGTCTTGAGCTGCCTTTGCTACTCCACCGGAGAAGGTTTTCTCTGTTAAGCAGACGCTTGAAGACCGTTCAGCATGGTCATTGACAGGAATTCCGCCTCGCAAATAACTGAGGGAGGCAGGTACCTCTCTCCACCAGTTCTCGTGGAGTTCTCCCCCGATAAACCCCGATCTAGCAGGAATCAGACTCACGCAGCTGCGAGACAGCAATCTGTCAGCGCTGGAATCGCAAACCGGAAATGTTGTTCCACGGGACCTACGCAAATCTCTAACCCCGATTAGGGAGAAGCTTCTCCGGCTCCCGGCGGATGAAAGAAAACGTAGATGTCGTTGACCAAGACCTTTCTCACGGAGGCATAGAGAAGATCCAGCAGTCTTGTGGTCGCTCACAAGAACTCCATCCCTCCCATCAATCGTACCTGTGCGGGGCGCCTCGGATAGCATACAGCTGCCTCCAGGCGGAAAACCGAAATACTTGACTGCGAGCCCACGGCCAGGTACCTGGAATCCCCATACGCCCCTACCTGAGTCTTTGAGCTTTGCGGAAGAACACACGCTTTCAACACCGCAGAGAGGAGGAGACGAAATCAAAGTCTGTACTTTTGTAAGCCTCCCGGCATTCTCTGCTCCCACTGCAAAACGAGCAACTGGAGATGAAGGGCAGGACAAGGACGGTCTCTCCTTCAGTGACGATCCGGGGACGAAGAAAGGTGGAGGCTGCCTCCCGAGAGCGGGTACCATCCTGGCAGAAGAAGATTTGCCATCCCAAGGTAAAGCGATCGGGAAAAGACTGTCCCCGATCCTTGACTGAGAGTTCTTCTGCAACAAGTCTGGCGGTGAGACTGACAACTGGACTTTACAGCACCCCGCCATGCGGGAGGAGGTGGAGCCACTAAGTAAATCGCTGGAAGCCGATCTAAAAGCAGAGCTTCCTTTCCGTTGCGGACGACGTCGTAAGCCGTTGTCCTGAGGAATAACAGAAACACAAGAAAGCATGCTAAAACAACTACCCTAAAGCCCATCTTAAGATCAAATCGACCTCCCCGTCCCGGAGGCAGGTAAATTTACTTCCGAAAAGGACAAAAGAATCTCCGTTCTACCGACAAAAAGAAGCCAAAGGAGACTTCGGTAGGGCATCGGCAGCCTGACCTGCTGTTACAATATGCGACAGTACAACTCTAAACTCTCCCCTTGATCGACAAACACCCCTTATTCCTAGTCGCCATCTCTTCTTTTTCTTAATCTTCAAGAAAATGGACCCTCCAGCCGTCGCACGAGAACGTGATGCACACACAGGGAAAGAGCAGAGCAGCACGAGAATCATACATATGCTATTGCTGGCTGACTCGCTTCCTCTTCCCGCGCACCACAAGCAGAACAACAACAAGCAGTGGATTCGTAAGAAGTGTGAAAGGCTGGACTTGAATATGAACGGAATGCCAATCAAGACGGACAATAGGACTTTCTGCTGTGCAACGATGATGTTTCCCCTACGTCTCGCAAGTCCGAAAGGGAAATTGGCACGGCAGCCTCTGCCGCAGCGGGCGCGCAAGACTCCATCACGTTCTGAGGTTCTCCGGAGAAGAAAACCGGTGGCAAACACGCGTCTCCCGGATTGTCGCCAACTCCGCGTTTTCCGTAAAGAGGAATGGAATCCCTGCTTTCCTTCAGCTCCTTTTCCTCAAGGCTACCGGCAGCAAACATTAGAAAGGGCCCACTCTCTGCAGTTATCCAAGGCACCGGTTGCATCCCCCCAGAGTGCACGGGAGCTGGAGCTGAAA
>NW_027153045.1:34810-35152 GCF_002600585.1 Cystoisospora suis
GATGGATGAACTGCGGCGAACAGCAGTCGTAGCTCGCTGGACAATGGCTAGCTGGTGGAACTTCATATCGCTGGCTAAGTCGACAAAATGTGGCAGACCTGTTCGTGCGTCACGAAGGCACGAATCAGGAAGAGGCGAAATGGAAGACGAAGAAACGGCCGAAGAGGAATGCGACAAGGCTGCGACTGGAAGCGAAGTCGGGGAACCACGCCTGACACCCTTATGACCTCGGGATGCTGTACGGCGCCCCCCGGCAAAAGGTGCTGATGGCACTGCTGTCTGTGTTGGATGGTCAGCTCGCCCGGGACGTGAGACGGGAGAAAAGGCGGATCTGCTGCGACC
>NW_027153045.1:35175-99571 GCF_002600585.1 Cystoisospora suis
ACAAGGAGGAAGAAGAGGGAGTCTGATGTGCTATTTTGATCTCGTCCTCACTTTTGTCCGATTGAAGGGGCATCCGGCTGGACACACCATTGCCTCTGCTTCCAGACATATGCCGACCGTTCCGCCGCCCAGTGTCGTGCCTACTTCGCGTCTTCCTCCTTCCTCTTTGTTCCTTTTTTCCACCTTGATTCACGCTGTCCCCTCTCAGCTTCTCATGTCCGACATCCCGGAAATCTTTCCCGTCCCCTTCTTCGCCGCTGCTTGAAATAACTCTTACCTCGCTATCGCTGCTGCTGATGTCAAGTGGAGCCCCGTGGACTGATGTGATGAAGCCGCTCGGCGCATCACCGTCTTCAAGTACAAACTCCTCTTCTGTCCCTGCGGTCGACGCGGTCGGTGTCAGCGCAGACTCGAACAAAGATTCTTTCACCTCGCCTGACAAGGGGTCGTGATGCGCGGCTACTGATGGACGTCCAAAGTCCTTTGCCGGTCTACCTGGCTTCCACCTTACACCGTCACCTAATCTCTTCTCAACCATGATGACTTTTCTATTCAGACTGTTGCCTCGTCGTTCTTTCCACGCTCCTTCTCCTCCATGGGGGTGTCGAACTACACTGCCCGATCTTCCTCTAATCATCGCCGTCCTTTCTTCTCCAAGATCGTCCTCAGAAGACGCAGTAGAAATAGCCATTGAGGCACTTCCTCCTCGGCGTCTCATTCGTGCGGTGGGCCTCCTTTCTTCCTCTTCAGTCCTCCGGTCCGGCCTCCCGGACAAGGGAGAAACGGACAAAAAGTCCGACGAGAACGAGGATTCTACACTCGCCGTGTGGGGCACTGGCAACCGGTGCCTTGGGTCCTGCTTACGAGAAGAAAGGCCCAGGGTTAACGCAGCACCGGGTGTGAATGAAAGCCAGGTAACCGTCTGAGTTGGCCGCAGCTTGGGCGACATTGATTCACTTACTTGGGCGCTGCCTGATGAGGGAGCTGTACTATTATCTAAGAAGACGCCGGCGCTCTGGCCATCCTCTCGCTCCGAGAACTCGTCACTGGAGACGGAACGGGAGTTCGACGAAACTTCTGAGGGGACCTCATCTTCCTCAACAGACCCTCTGGACCGGGTGACGGAAGACCAGAACCCTGGCCTTTGCCCGCCTAAACTTAGATAGCGCGAAATCGTGGCGAACAAGGAGGCTGAGGAGGAGCCCCCCGTCTGGTCGCCGTGTTCAGGCGACACGGACGCAACGGTTGCCCTGTCGCAGGC
This sequence comes from Cystoisospora suis, assembly GCF_002600585.1. NCBI lineage: Eukaryota > Apicomplexa > Conoidasida > Eucoccidiorida > Sarcocystidae > Cystoisospora > Cystoisospora suis. The sequence goes on from NW_027153045.1 coordinate 36,437, forward strand.
TGCAGCGGAGTCTGGCTTGTCCGTGCCGTCCGTTGCCGAGGCAAAAAAAGACACCGCAGCGCTTCCCCTCTCGGATCCACAGACAGCACCTACGTGAGGTGCCGGAACCGCAACAGTCTTGTCACCTTTTACAGAATCCACCTCCGAAGAACCGGGGAGCCGCCCCGCTAGGAAGACAGACGAGCCTACCGAGTCGGGTGAGGTACATCGCTCTCCATTCGCTTCCAAAGCTCGTCCTCCGGCCACAGCAAGAGCGAGACACCGCCGCGTTGACAGCAGGCCAATGCGGTCCACCCCAGAACGTGAGAAGTAGCGGCATGATTCAGGAGGGACAGATTTCTTGGAATCTGGTAGTAGCACGGACCCGAACGAGAAATGATGATCGCGCCGCCTGGCCGCCTCGGTCCCCTCCGCCTTGCTTTCAGCCTCCCCGATTCCTGGTGGTTGTCTCGACTGTGAACGAGCAGCGTCCTCTTCTGGGGTTTCTTTTTCATTCTGCGTCTCAGTCTCTGTTTCTTGCTTCAAGGAAGCCGTGCTGTACGCCTCTTGTGGCTCTCGTCCAGGTGCAAGACCATGTTCAGGCGACCCCAGAAATCCGCTGTTTGTGAGGATCGATGACATCCTGTCAGCAGAGTCTACACCTGACACACCAGTGACACTATTCCCTGTCTGAGAACCATGCTGCTTTTGCTCCCCCACATCAATCACAGCAGTTGGGTTTCCTCTCGATACTCTCCATGCGCTGCCGTTTGTACCGGGAAGACCTGCGTTACCCACGCTCGGCGCCCTGTTAGGCCGTTCGAGGCTCTTTCCTGAACCCGCCGAAACAGTAGACGATTCACTATGAGGATCTGATGTATCAGAGAAAACACTGTGACGGTGGATGTTACTACGTTGAGGGGACACCATACGCGGGGGGTGGCCGTCACGCTCCAGTTCATGTGTACTAGTCTCTGTCCCCATGTTCTCCGTACCGCCGCTGGTATTACCACCGGCGGTAGGGGTCGAGCCGTCTGCAGAATACTGTTCCCTCTTGCTGCTGATGGTAGCACTGGCTGAGTCAGGGGCATTGACTGGCCAACATTTTTCCGTATTGGTTTTATCAAGGCATTCAGCTTGAGCCAAGAAGTCCCCTTGGCCACTGAGTTCATCCACTTCCCCGGAGTCACTTTTCTTTCCCAACACCCAGGCACCCGCGAGGGGAGAGGGAACCGTCCGAGGGCGAGTAAGAGAGAGTGCTCTTGAGGTGACCTCGTTTTCTTCATTCTCAGGAGAGACGCTGGCTCCGCCCTGCCCGTGCGATTGTCCAGAAGAGAGGTGACCCTCTGGACTGGGCAACCCAGCCAATCTCGGAGACGACAGCTGACCGGCTCGTCGCGGAGAGTTGAGATGCTCCGTAGTGCTCAACCCGTGTTGAAACGAAATATCCACAGGCAGGAGGTCAGGTCGGACAGGTTCCAGTTCTGTTTCGTCGGATGAGCCTTCAGGGAAAGGAGGCGCGCCAGGTCCAAGAGGCCTGTCCGCGGTATCGACAAGCTGAGACGGCGAGGTGGACGCAACAGGAGAGCGCGCGACTCCTGCAGCACCGGGAAGAGATTCGGCGGCGGGAAATTCAGTCACTCCCGCAGTGCTCCCAACCAGCTGAGCAGATTCTTTGGGAGGCTGGGAAACCCCGGATGAGCAAGGAGACAAGTTCGACAGTACTCCTTTACCATCACTCGCCCACGCAGTGTCGACACGTCTCGACTCTTCCTCGCGCGGCAGAGGCGAAAGGTTTCGGGTGACCCTCTCTCCCCGATCTTTCTCCCCAAGCCGTTCAGTTTCAGTGCACAGTCTCTGCTCCACTTCTCTCTCAACACAGACAAGGAGATTGCCGCGCGGCCCCTTCTCCACCTCTGCGGCCGCACATCTTTTCTTCTCCTCACGAGATAACTCCCCGTCGTAGTCTTCCGCAGAGCGAAACAGCGCATGCGATTGTACTCCTGTGTCTTCGGAGAGGCCCCCGCAGTGTGTATGGACCTCTCTACTTGTCTGTTTGGCCGACGGCTCAGCGTCCTGCATACCGGTGATTTCTTTCTCTACAACGGCATTTTTCCCCCGTACTTCCGCCTCTGCTGTTGCATCCAAGGCGTCTAGCACTGCTCCAGCGCGCCGCGCGGAGCCTTTCCTATCTTCCTTGCTCACTCTCTCATTCCTGGCCCCACAGGTGGTCCCGGCGACTGCGCTAGACGACACACCCGCCTCCTCACCATCCACCGTAATATCTGACCCTCCTCCGGCCACGTCCAACGCCTTGCTTCGCTCAGTTGACCCCTCGGTCTGAAACGAGACAGGACGGGCACCAGTCACATCCTGCTCGGAACAAGACTGATCTGATGTCGGGAGTGTGGGGTCTGAATGGGACTGCTGTTGCCCCAGCTCCAGGCGTCCCGGCAAAGCAGGCCCATCTGCTGCGCCCTTGAAAGGCACTGATGTTTCCGCAAAAACATCTCCCTCGTTTTCCTTACGGCGCTGATCGATCCCCTGCATGGAGTCCGCACACCGCTGAGCATCCTGCGCTTCTGTCTCAGCAAGAAAGTTCTTTGTTTCATGGTTTGGCTCCGCTTCAAAAAAGACTGAAGGTGTGCCTGCAGTACTCGGATAAGGTGCCGAGGCGGAGGCCGTTCCAAGATCTTTCGTCGTTGCTACGACTTTAACACCGAAGGGCGCCTCTTCGTGAGAGCCCCAAACACCCGCGCCATCCCTCGTCGCAGCATCGCCTTTGATTTCGCACGGCAACGGTGTAGAACCTGCCACTGAACAACTCAGGTTCCCTCGAGAACGCTCTCCCGAGACACGTCCTGCGCTCGGATATGCCCCGTCAGTCTCGGACTGGCTCACTGATGATGCTCCGCTCGGTGCGGTAACACCGCTCTTCGTACGCTCACTCGTGGTACAGCAAGCATTTTCTTCGGGGTAACGTCCTTGAACTCCTACGGCTGGGGACTGTGAACCAGAACGCATGTCCTGCGTGCTAGTCTCGATTTTCGTACTGGGACCGCCCTCTCTTACTGTTCCAGTTGTCTTCACCCGCGCTGTCTCACGGTCTGTCTTTTCCATGTGTGTCCGAGAGGCACTGTTGGGGTTGTCAAGCCGCTCTGAATCGTCTTGCTCGGAACAGGATAATTCTTCCGGAACCAGATATGCGCCTACCCACCTCACTTCACCCAGCCGTTTGCCAGACTCATGATCGAAAATAAGCAGAGGGCAGCTTTTCTCTGATACAGGAAGATAGTGCTGCGGAAGTTCCGCGCAGGCAAGACGCCATTTAAGTGAGTCTTCCGCACCAAGAGGGCGAGACAACTGCTCTGGAGACAGATTAGCTGGAGAGGAAGAAGGAGACGAGCCAAGAACGCAGTCCACGGATGGAGAGGAAACTGTAAGAGACCTGCTACAGGCAGACGATGGAGATGGGAAAAGAGTGGAAGCGGAAGAAGCAGGGTGGCCGCAGCAAATAGGAGATGATAACACGACATGAACTTGGTGAGTGGCTTTTCTACCACTCGAGGCTGTCGCGCTAATGCTGCTACGGCTGCTGCTGGTGCCACGCGCTGGATGCGGCGGAGAAAACCGTGTTTCAGTCTTGGGTATAATTGGCGGAGAAGGAGACTCCTCCGCCAGGAGAAGCGAAGAGCCCCCTGCCCGGACAATCCACTCCAAAGGGTTCGCCTCGCACCGCAAGCACAAGTGAGCGCCACAGGCCGGTCCGGAGGCCAGCGAGGAACGGGAAGACGAATTAGGGGAAGACACCACCTCTGGCTCTCTGCACAGAATTCCGGAATACAGCGACGGATCAATCACAGAGGACGAAGATAAAACAGACCCTGATAATGGGTGTAACACGGAGGATCGGTGCCCCGTGTCTGTAGAACAGGTATCGTAAGAAGAAAGTGAACGGCGGGCTTGTCGGGCCTGGGAGCGGGGAGATGATCCACAGGAGGGAGAGGGAGGCTGAAACAGAAAACAGGACTCGAGATGCCCTGCCTTTTCCCCACGTAATACGGACTGCGTGGACGCCACAAAATTACCTGGCTGCAAGTGCATGGGCTCCCCACCACATGTAGTTAAGGGAGAGAGAGTACCACGAGGAACTGGGTAACCGGATATAGGTGGACCAGAAGCACGACAACTTGACTTGGGAGAAAGTGAAGACACAGGAAGAGAAAAGTCTGGCGGGACAGAAGGAGACGGCGTGCAAGAAGGCAGAGGGCCAGAAGAGAATGAACGCGCCAAAGAACAGGGGAGAGAGGCCATGCGCTCAGATCTTGAGGAGCTACAAGAACAAAGAGAGAACGCGCGTCGGTGACTTGTAGAAAAGGGAGCGAGAGAACGTCGAGGGTTCGCTGAACAAGAAAACCAACTCGAGCTGTCTCCCCCCATCGCATCACCTGCTGACGTGCCTTGCACTCTTCTAGCTTCCGCACTCTGATTTCTATGTGTCAGCAGTCCTTCAGCTTGTAACTGGCCTTTCTCCAGTCCTCCCTTGCTCCGTCCCCCAGCGCGCCCGCCCTCCGCCCAAAGTTTCTTCTCCGCCCTGTCACTGCGATAAAACAGCTCTTGCACCGGCGCGGTACATGTACACCCTCTGCGCCGCAAGTTGGCTAGAATCCGTGCTTTCAAATGCACGAGTTCAAACGCCAGAAGAAACTCATCAAAGGCTGCAAGTGGAGTAAGGGGATCTCCTCGCTCAAGCCGGAGAAGCCTGTCTCCGACCTGTAGAAAGCGCTGGCGAGGATAACTTTTCAAGTATTCTTGCCCTGTATCATAAGAGCGGCGCAGGCCCGAGTCTCCCTCACTCGAGCCCAGTGGCAACGGAGTAGAGGACCTCGAGGAAGGATTGATGAAAGGAAAAGATGGAAGCTTCCCCAAAGAGCTTTCGAGCTCTCCAGGTTCGGCCTCAGATGAGTCACTGCTACACGAGAAAGGTGACCTCCGGTCGCACAGGACGGGCAAGGGACGATCCCATCGAAGACGCTGCCATGTGCCTGACGGGTAGTTAGACAACAATGATAAGCTTCAGCAAATTTCGCGTCACGTGTCACCCGTCTTCGGAGGCTACATGGGACAGGTGACGACACTTGTCTTTTTCCTCGGACGTCAGTATCTGCCAACCAGCAGAATCAACCAAGCAACTGACCCGTTCTACCGTCGCCGTCCTTCATTTGATTGCCCAGCGACGGCGCTGTGTAAATGTTGTACGTGTTTGCTACATGGAAAACTAATCAGCTACCCAGGCACACGTAACCGCTCGACTTGTGCAGCCGAAGACGACATAGCCATATAAAGTGCATGGGACGTGGCAAATGACAACACCCTAAGTACCATGTGCACAGTCTGCTCTCTCCCCCTTCCTTTAGGCCCGAGCATTCACGGGCACCAGGCAGGCTGTGTGTTCGAATGTGTTGCACATATGACTGGATTGTTACAGCGCCAACTACGCTTAGATCCCTAGTAGACGTTTGTCTCCCTTGGCTTCACTAAAGAAGGGCATTCCTCCACGATTGACGGGAGGAGTAGAACTCCGGGGTTACTCACCAGATTCACTGCATAGGTCTACAATGATTAAAGCATCCTCTTTCCTCTTGTCCGTTCCCTTTTCTTCGAGAACGCGAGCATGCACCGGGCTCAGCCCCGCACGCTCTACGTACATGGTCATTTCCTTTTGGCCTCTACTGCCCCCAAATACCTCTCCCCTGGTGTCCTTTGTTAGGTAGAGAAAGCGACCAGCGAAGGGCCCACGCGAGCACCGCATCACAACATGCGGAGTCAGGCGAGGAAGAACAACCTCGGGTGGACCATCCGGAGTCGCTCCTGGCATAAATAGTGGAGCTAGGGGTGTCGCAGGGGTTGCTGTCTGCTCGGACCTCGCCTTGGAAGAGGTGAGCACTCTCGAAGAGGCTGACGGTATTTTGGACGCCATATCTACTTGCAAGCCGACGCAGAGCGGAAAAGAAGGTGAGAATTCTGCTAATCTGGAGCACCTCTCGGTAGGGAAGTGCGAAGGGAGAAGTAAGCCATATCCACTAGAGCTGCGAGAACCCTCGAAGCTGGCTTGGCTCCGCGCCCGCTATCGAAAAAACATTTCCAAACACTTGTCAGTTCACTTGGGACGAGACCGGTGTCCCCTGATGGCGAGACCGACATTCATGGAAAAACTGACTGGCACAACATGGACCGCTGACCACAAGAATCGTCCCTGAGCCGAACGCGATCCACGCAGCCACGGCGGGGGGCTGCGCTTGCAGCCGAGCCAGCTACCACTCAGGACTGGCTGCAGAGCCAGCAGCCACTCTGCCGCGCAACGGAACCATAGTGGTCAAACAAAGGCACTGTCTCCCAGACACGAAGTACACGTCACCAGTCACGAGACTGCGGTGAAAGCTGCCAAGACTACAACCTTGGGTGTGGTTTCGGGGTCCGGGAGGGCAACCTTCGCCTCGACAGTCTTGATGTGTACGATATTTGGCCAAGGGAAGCCCCACACTAGAGGAAGCGCGGAGCAAATCTGTACAGCTGGAGATGCCAACAAAAAGCGTGCAAGAGACCGGGTACCCCGCAGAGCTGAGTACCAGACTGGGAGGCGCACCACGGACGAGATGAGCTCTCGATCACCTCGAACTCGTAACCGGAGGAGGGAGACGCGAGCTGAAAGGACAGCGAGCAGATCAAGTAACAGAGTCCCGCCGTGCAGCCGGGGGGCAATGGCGCTGAGGGGGTAGGCAGCCGTTGGCAGCTGTTTATCGGCCTCTTGTCCATGGACCCACGGGCCGGGCAGTTCATACAACCCGGCCCAGGAACAAGCAACTACCAGCGGCTTTGAGACTAAGCTGATGTCTACCCGACAAGAAAGACCACAGCAACTCCGACGGGTTTCATTGCCCTCTGCCCCCCTGCTCCTGATCGCCGGAGAGGACACAGGCGGCCCGTCAACCTCATGCTCCTTGCCAGCCCAACGCGCGGGATGTTTCAGGAAAAAAAAAAAGCAAGGAGTGGCGAGACCAGGCTGATGTACTGGAGAGAAAATTCGGCAACGAGCTGGTCCCATGCAAAGACGAGACATGCGCTGAAGGCGGCCCCGAACTGAAAAAACTGTGGTTTCAGTCCGACTAACAGCTTCTGCAGTTCACCTGGATCCGGCCTCTCCGAGAGTAACGAGATGAATTTCTGGGGCCATGAGCGGACAAAAAGGCTAGACAAACGCCAGGCACGGGTGCCGCCACACAGGAGCTCGCGAAGCAAGCCTGCTCCTACGTTGGACCCCAGTACGAAGACGTCTTAGGCCTCCGCACGGGAGGCATAGAAACAACGAAAAAAAAAAGCAGTGCTTCCTCCAGGCTTTCCCGCATCTATAGCGTTACACCATGGCCAAACTAAATTCAACGTGACACGTACAACAGTTGCAGTCTGTCGGACCCAGCTGCTCCATCCGCCTTGCGCTGCCGAAAGGTGCCGCCCCCCCCCAGTTGTCTCGAGCAGCACCAGTATCAGTTCTAATCCGTCGATTGTAGCAAGTCCGCCCGTTGCAAACTTCTCACTAGACGTGCTTCGAGGAGGAAGCTGTAGGATGCTAACTGCGACAAACGGGCGGTGAACTTTAATCCAGTCCCGTCGGGCCAGATGCACGACGACGTACTAATTCCAGCTTCGCGTCACGGAGGAAGGACCTCCCACTGCTCACCATCTGCCTGCTTAGACTTCTGGCCCTACACCATTACTTGTGGTGTTGTCTACAGAAACACCGACCGCCAAACAGTTCTCCAGCAGGCCTTCCAGAAACCGAATTGAAATGAACAGCTTAAAGCGAGACAACGAAGAAGCTGGGGGCCGGCCACTGCGGCTGCCGCGGGTGTTGCTTGCACTGTACCGTTTCGTAAAAGGCCGACTGCCCACCAGCTATCGGAGCAAGTTGCTGGGTGGTGCTCAGGACTGATCCTACGTCCGATCGCCTCCCCAGACAAAAATAGAGAGATTTTTTCCATAGCTCTTTGACGAGAAGCACCGCAGAACGAGATCGTTCGCATACATGACACAGCAGTACCTTCTCTACAAGTACCGATCACTACGTCCCTGTCTCAACGGAGAGTTGAACCTCTAGGGCAGACGACCAAACACGTGTTAGCGTCTATAATGTGCAGCTCGATAAAAGTCCATAGACCAGATCTGTCCTCCTAGCCACCACGATACAACTGCTTGAAAGGCGGACACCTAGCAAAGGGTAGATTATCCTGAGACCCGCTTCAGCATAGATATCGCAGGGGAAATCACCGTTGTCAAACCATGCTGCCATGGTGCTTCGACATAATCTCCCTTCTTGGCTCTGATGTAACGCTAACATCATTTCTCCGGTCTCACTTGTCCACGCTGGGATTATACCAACACGACTCCGGGAGACAAGGGTAGCCAAAGATCCGGTACAGTGACCGGCTAACAAAAAGCGCGAAATGGAAAAGAGATTTTTTTGCAGAGCAGCTTGAAGCTGGTACCCAGCCCGCGTCAAATCGGCTGTACCACCTTCACCCGCAGGTCACTACCCGGGCACAACTGTGCCAAATTCCTAACTTAGCGTGCTCGAAAATCCGAATCACCGGTGTACCATGTGCACCCATTCGAAATGCAAGCCAAGTACGGGACAGGTCACGGTGAGAACTACACACTTGCACTTCCGGAGAAACTAGCCCCCCCACGCATTCCCGGTACGTAAGGAGGCACAGGTGTTCCTTTCGCCGTTCGGTGAAAACTGTTGCGAGTCATGTGCAACGTGGTAATGAGCGTCTGCTAACCACAGTAGCTCGACCCGACAGCAGACGGGTCCCCGGTCAGACATGTGGGCCAGAAACCGCCACCCGCGTTGCCTCTCCTTCACGAAGAAACCTTCCCTGGCTCTCCTTTGGGTATCTCAACTTGCTTCGGCCAGTCTGCAAGCTTACGCCGAGTCTCGATTATGAACACTGATGCGTTCTCCGCTGCTGAAAAACCCTCCCCGCCCTCAAGAACGGTGGTGCTTGCCAACCCATGGCCACGAGAGGCTGTAGACTCACCGCTGGGACGAGCCCCTTCGCCGCTACAGGCGCGCCCGCTACAGCCGGCCAACCCCTTCACCTCCTCATGTGAAGCATCCTCGATTGTCCTTCCACCCACATTTGCTTCGGCATTCAGGACTGGGGCCCGCTTCCAAAACCTCGTGTTCTCAGTTTTCTCTGACTGAGGATAGCCACGCGGAGCAGTCGCGGCTTCATCTTCGACACCATCGATCAAAACATCGGTGCCCGGTAAAGCTTCGGGAGCACTCGTATCACCAACAGGCTGATTTCCTTCCACACGGGTCATCGAATATCTAGGCGGCTCCTCTTCCAATAACAAACATTTATCAGGCAACCGTCGTACACGGTTGAAATCACTGGCGGTCGGCTTGTCAGTACCAATGAAAAGCTGCTGGTCTGCGTAATTTGCCCAGACAGCAACCTCACCGTGACCCCGCAACGCAGCTACAATGCGGCAGTTATCCGTACCGATCTCCTCCGCCCAAAAAAGAACCGAGTCAGGGTTCGCTTGTTCACAGGCCTCACTTCCTTTGCATCGACTTGAGCCCGGCGTTTCTTGCTCCAAAACCGCTGACTCACCTGACGGTTCGGGCGCTGAAAGGTGAGACAGAGAGTTCCAGTCCAGATCTCGAGCAACCGCTGCGGAGTCCAGTGAGGGATCCTCGACAGTCCGGACCCAACCCGGATTGCGATGCAGATGGATAGCGAGTGCTTCTGCGTGTTTCCCTTTTGAGTCAAACAGTTCGCGGAAAAATACGCCAGCTGGAGCCAAGGGTGTGCACGACGCCCCTCTCGGAGCCGACCCGCCGGCCACCGAGCCAGCGCTGTTGGTACACCCATCCCTTGGGCGGAAAGAGTGTCTCAAATAACAGTGTTCCGTGCTGAGCCGGAAATTCTCGGAACGGCTTACTGTCTTACCGAGTATCCTCTTGATAACATTTCCCAACAGCGGCGGCTTCTCCGCGTACCGGAGTCGCGCCCGCTGCAGCAAAAGATCCACTGTTATTGTAGCAGAACCTGGGACATAATTACCGTAGATATGCTTCAGCTTCTCCGCCTGAGCAATATCAACCAGCAGGATACAGTCGGAGACGTCCCACAGAGCTGTCCCCGGCCCCCCCAAAAGACCTAGCCTCGACTTCTCTCTCTTGGAGGCCACGACAGACGCTGTCAAGCCAGCGATAGAAAGCCCCAGCAAACCCATAACAGCTCCGACCATCTTCTTCGACTTGTACCATTCAGGAGAGAGCTTGACGGTCTGCCACTTCCCATCGACAGCATCATAGTACCGCAAAGTGCCTGCTCCAGGTAAAAGTTCCGATCCGTTGGCTGTGCAGCGAACCAGGACACGCATCGCGCCACACAAATGAGACGCGAGACACGGGCAAAAATCAGCCCCTGAACGTCTTCAACTTGGGAGAACCGGATAAAAGTGGGGGCGGACAATGATCGGACACGTATGATACCTTGTGACGCTCCAGACACACTCGCTTTGGACCTCCTCCTTTCTTAGTGTGCCACCTCGATGGCACCTACGCCGTTCTAGCCTTGTCACCAAACAGAACGAATACTACTGATCTTGCGATGACACCGCCTCGCTAGGAAAGAAGGAATGCGGCACTCAGTCTGGCGCTACGCAGGCCACAGACGAGCGTCAAAGGACACAGGAGGGAAAGAGTAACGATCAAGAAAACTAGTTACGGAAGGCTGTCCAGAAGCAGGTAGCGCGGCTGCAAAATACGGGCAGGCGGTCAAAAGGGTAAGCAAACCCTAAACTGGGTACACGAGCGTCTCCTACATCAGCTACCCTCTTGCTTTGGAGTACGCGGGCCCTGAGCGTCACTCACCTCCTTTGATCCCTAGAATCTTGCCCTTGAGTCCCGCCGCCACGACTAATGGAGTAGCCAGCAAAGGCACTGCAGCACCCCATAGACCATGTTGGTACCTCGCACCAAGTGAATGAGATCCCCTAGCGTCGAACGCCTGATACACCACCTCTTCGCTGGCATGTTCCACGACGACAGAATCCGGCTTTCCGGCAGCGTGGTCCGCGAGAACCAGGCTGTGAAATCTTCTAACGACTCGACCGTCGTATTCATCCTCTAGCACAAGGTCATCCTCCTCGCCGGTGGCGGTCCTCTGCCCCGCGAGAGACGTCGGAATGAACTCATCTTCGACAGCGCCGCCGATAATACCTGTAGGCTGGCCACTCTCCGCATCATCTTTAGCCGTGCCGATCCGCTCCCCAAGCACGAGGCGCGGACCGATGCAAAGAAAAAGCAAATACAAGTACCGCAACATACTCGTGGAAAAATGGCACGCTTGAGGCGCGGCAACCTAAAGCGGCGCGCGACGCCAAAGCGGGTACGAGGAAACACAACCAGGAGAGCGTCTCCTGAAAAAAGGAAAAAGCATCTGTGAACCTGACCTGGGAAAAATCGGAAAACAGCCGTAGAGTTCTACGCCTAGCTAGATGCGTGAGGGACTACATGTACAAATTACCAAGGGGGCGCTTCCCGACCGTACATGCCAATTGGGGCGACGCGCTCAGGTCCTGGCGTCGCAGAACGTCCCCTACCGCGGCATCTAGGGCTGGTATCGCTCCAAGAAGCGCAACCCTGGAGTAACATGCGAGTATGGAAGACGCCTGTCGCTCCTGTGCACGGATACCACACTTCCTGGAAAGCGGTCCAGAGTCGGGCTGCTGCTGCTTTCCGCAGACGAGCAGCACCACGGGTGCCAGCTGAAGGTGGTAAGTTTCAGCATCTTGGACTGCGGCAGTTTGTGCGCGTAGCCGTGACAGGTGGTTCCGTAGTCGCCGCACAGTTTCAAGTAGCCTCCCCCGTTTCAGGGGGACTACGGCCTAGAGACGCATATTGAAGACCTGAGATCTAAACTGTGTCAGCAGCTTGTCAGCTGCCCGATTGTTGTTCAGGCCTGCGCACCGGAGCTAACTTTTTGAACTACTAAGAAAGGCATGTTCAGCAATTGCCTAGAGGGCATACTTCGAAGACGTGCTACGACGGTTCTCGGTGCTTTTTCTAGGGTGTGCCGTGTTGTTTGAATCCCTAAGTCAGCACCCTTCGTCAGAACACTTGCTCAACTTGTTCCGTTGGGCAGAGGCCTGCCGTCTCTACCCAGCGCGATGCTCGCTCTGCGACGCTGCGCTACCTTTCGCAGATCGGCTGCAGAATGGCTGCAGCCGTTTACGCGTCCGGGTTGACCAGCCACAACTGCAAATTCGGCTGAGTACCGCCTTCCCGGTCCGATACTTTTCTGTTTATGAAGAGCGTCTGTGATCACCTGTGCGACGAGCCGTTTCCGTGATTGCAGCTCTTAGAAAAAGTCCCAACGCACACCAGCAGCCGGATGGCGAACTGCAGGATGCCAGGACAGCGGGCCGACTAGAGCACCTTAGAGGGACCCATTTACGCTGTCTCGCGCGTGAGTCCGTTCACGCACGAGATAGGAACTCTTGGCTGTGCATGCCACTTCTTGGCGTAATAGAAATTACTGGGGTTTGCGGAGTACCTCGGTTGAGGGGGGGCATCACAGTCGCTCGTTTGCGAATAGTCGGCCTCTAATGTAATCTTTCTTCCGGCATATGACGACTGTCGGCACTTACCCTTGGCACGCATGGTGAGGGAACCGGCGCTTTCTGTATAACCAATGGCGTGTACTCTTGCAAGGTGGCAAAGCGATTGCTAAACGAGAAATGGAAGCGGCGTCTGACGAATACTGGAGCGATCCCCTTTCTCAACTACTCCACCAGCGGACGTAAACAGTCTCATCCGAGCCCGGCGTATAGGCCGGCGTATTCGCCCTCGCAGACCCTTTAGAAAGCCGAGGGCTGCTCGTCGCTCCTGGGGAATCCCGAGCACACAACGCGGTGACGGGGGCACTCGCTGGGTGTGGCGTGGCCCAACCGGCAACTTCCGCTACTGTCGCGCGTGTTGGAAATCTGACGACTCGTTGATGTAGCTCACTTCTGCTTCGGTCTCAGACGCCTTGAGAAGTGGACCAGCTTCTGGAAACGGAACCGTGCTGTTAGCTCGCCGCCCATCGTGCACGTGAGCTAGTGCTCCTTTTCCCTCCGGTAGTGGTCCAATGAGTTCACCGAGGACAAGCCGTGAGTGAGCGGCAGTCTGTGTGCCGGCTAGCCGTGCTTCTCGTTGCCGAAGTTCTGCTGTTGTGTATCATGTAGCAGCGCGGCGAGACAGCACTTACCGACAGCCGCAGCGTACGGTGGCGGTGCGTGCAACGAGACACCGAAGCTACTAAACCACCACGTTGTTTGCGGTCCGAAGGGTGCATCAATATGTAGGCTCACGCAGTTCGGTGCTGCTCCCTCAATGCTTGGCCCGTTCGGGTGTTCTCTTGTCCCGACTTAGCCCACTCGCGCGTCACCGATGAATGGCATGGTGAGCTGACCGCTGTAAGAAGTTCACAGTCGCGGAGCAATTGACACTGATCAGGACGGCTAGCATCAATCTGTACAACTATTTCTCACCGTAGCGACAGGCGTCTTGTGTTCTATACTGTGAGCGCCCTGCCGACGGATAGTTTTGGACTAGGGAGTTACTCTCATCGGCGACCTTGGTCGTGTGGCTGTGCCTCTGGAGTCGGTCCAAGTCGTACTCGGTTGGACGGATGCATCTCTCCAGCAATGACACGGCCGGCGCCTCACGGAAATTTTTATCTGAAAGCGAGACTTTTCTGAAAGGAAGGAAAAAGCTGGACAAAGGAAAGAAGCCTGCGAGATTGGCAGGGCATGGACAACACGGTAACTCTAGCTTCGGCGTACATGATTTACCACGAGTTATGGTGGGGGGAATCATCTGTTGATTATCCTCTAGTAGCGCAGGTCTTATCTCCGGTCAGATATCTTGCTGCTGAGACCCATGAATCCAAGGTCGTGTAGCCCTTTCTGGCAGGCTACCACTCCCGGAACTGTGCCCTGCGCAGCACACGCAGAGCTTGTGGCTGCGGAAGAACTCGAGTTGTTGAGCCAGACCGCGGCTCCAGCGAAGCCACCGCTGCAGTTGACCGAGCTCCTATTCTCGTCATTCTTCAGCACAAACTGGCCGCTGTTTCAGCGGCTGTCGAGGGCTGGGTCCGCAAACCCGCTGTGGAGGAGCTGTCTGTTGAGTAAGGGCCACCCGGCTAACTGTGTCCAGTATGGCTTGACATAGTCGGTCCAGCCTCTCTCCTCCGCCTCATGCGTCACGTAGGCCTCCCCAGTTGCAATGGCTGAAGGGCCGGCTGGGCATTGCATCGGTGGTTGCCCTACCAGGCCCGGTCCGCGATTCTTCTCATTGGGCAGCAGACAGAGGCACATCCACAACACTGCTAAGAAGAGGGCACGGCTGTAACACCGTAGCGCGCGATGAAGGCACTGATCCGGGGGACGAGGCATGAGACGGGAAGAACCAAGGTTGGACGGCGAGACAGGACGTTAGCATTGAGTGCAGTCAGTCAGTCATTTCACCCCGGGAAACGGCACGTGGCAATCGATCCATTCGCTATCAGCCGCCAGCCCGCAGCCCTGCTATGACACTTCCAGTACTTTTCCGCGCTTGAGTGATCGGTGTCGAATTTGTGCTGGAGTAAGTAGCACTCACGGGTTTCCAGTCCGCTCGGCTTTCTTCTCATTCCCATCTTTGCTCCCAGCGCAGGAGCAGACGTCGTCTCCTAACCGTCGTCGGCCGGGCCACTGGAATCTGCAATTTCCTCAGCCCTCACCGCTACGACGTTTGTCATGGCACAGCGCCGCGTTCTGCCGCTCTGCCTCCGCGCCGTTGCCCTTGTCATCTCAGTCCGGAAGAGAGTTCCCCACCTTGTCATATCTGTCGGGAGAAGACCTCCCCCGATATGGAGAGTCACAACGCAACCGGCAAACCGGAAGCAACACAGTTTTCCAGAGAGGGAACTCGGAGAGTCACTTGGCAGTGGAAAGCAGCCGGGGAAATTGGAATCTGGGGAAGGATGTTGCGGCGTCCACGCTGAGCACCTACCGTGATAACTGGACGAGCCCGGACCGTGTCCCTACTGGAGGGCCAGCTGTCAGCAGGACACTCGCTACGAAGGACACACACCATAGGTCGCCGTCCTGGGCTAAGCACGAATCCCGACTGATCCTACCTCTGCGGAAGACTCAATACCCCAAGTTTGCTGATCGAATCCGTTCGGTAGGCAGCCGAGAACTGAACCGGGTCGACACAGGCCAGGACGCTAACACAGCAGTCCAGGGGGTTGCGATCGGCGACCGAAGGCAGCGGCAATCGGCCCGGACCGCGAGCGATGCTGGGCACGAGAAGGGCATTGCTCCGACAGGCGAAACGCCCCTCTCGGGAGCTCGCCAGCTGCTTCGGCTGTCCCAAGGGTGGCAAGCTGATTGCAAGGGAGCGGCACGGATGTGGGCCCGCATGCTGGCAGAAGCCGGAGCAGAGGAGCTGGAGTGCACGTTTCACCCGGACATAACTGTGTCTCAGAAAGTCGTACCAGCCAGCCTCAATAGATGTTCGAGGCAGAGAGGGAACCTCCGCTGTTTAGCCTGGAGATACCCTCACAGCCGGAGACAAAAATCAGGTATGAAGGATGTTGAAGGGCCTTTCGCGGAAACGGTCTGACGTGAGAGTCTCGAGCTGGCCGAAACCCGAAATTGTCACTCCGGAAGAGAGCGCGTTCCCTCGGTGACCCCCGCGCGTAACAGTGAGCAAGATTACGTGCCGGTCCGTCACGGAGTCCATTTCGCCAATTAGGAGGGCTGAGGCAGAAAGACGGGGTCGCGTTCGCTATGAAAGAGGTACCGCAGATACTGCTACACCTTTGGCCCGGCTAGCTGGCAGTGCAGAGTGGTCGTCCCTTCTCCCATTGCCCCTGAAAGGTTTATCCCCGCCACCGGGTCTATGCTGTCCCGGATCAGAAACCCCTAGGGAGAGGCCTACGTACTGACTGAGAGTAAGCTTTAGCTCTCGCGGAAGATCCGTTCGCATGTCACTCAGGACATACTGGCGGTTCTCTTCGAGAAGATGTAAGAGCGCTCCAAGCTGTTGAGAGCCAGACAAGCGTGAGTCGTGTAGGGCACTGCAAAGACGTGCCGCTGTCAAACGCCCAACAACGCCCCAGAACAGTACAACGAGGGCTAGGAATCCCACAGAGGTTGGTTGGACGGCAGTTAGGCAGTCGGCAAGGCGCAGCTCCAGGGACGCTGGGAACAACTGGAGCCGAGCAAAAGGAGTCCCAGGTGGAGGCTTTCCTGAAGCGTCAGCAGGAGTGGGTACGCTCAATCGTTAATTCGAAATCAGGCCTACCTTGGGCACTGGAGCGTGCTGTTGCACAGAAGCACCAGATTTGTGATTTCAGTGAGTGTCGGAGTGAGTGGCACCATCGTAGGCACATTGATTCTCGTACCAAGCGGCGCGCACTGCTGAAAACAGGCCCCTTCACCTCTCTTATCTGTCTCACTGCATTGATTCCACTACCTTCCCGAGGGCCGTAAGCATGAGGACGATGTAACCCAAACGTATCTGTCTACACTGCTCACCCGCTGCTGCGCGGCCTATGCGTCCTGGAGTGCAGACCCTGCCGTTCGTGCGGGACGACATTGAACCTGCTGTACCCGGATTGCAAGACATGGCGGATTGTGTCAACTTGTCTTTCGGGTTACCTTAGGAAAAGAAACGGATGGAAACTTTAGAAGCTTGTCGGCAGAAAGAAGCGCGAAGAGGTGGGCTCTCTGACGGTCGTCCAGGCGTACTGCTAATGATGCTGTGCTGGACTCCTGTCAATCTGCAAGCCTTCTTCTTCTTGCACTCCGTCGACTTTAGCAGATCCTTGCGCGGAAACCGCGTCATGGATGCTGGCTTCAGGAAGACTGCCGAGCTACCACCTTCGAAGAATGTGAAAGCAGAGAGAAGGGGGGTCTATGTCGCTGCAAAAAGAGGCGCTTCTCCCCGGCCATTCTCAGGCAGTTGTTCTTCCGTGCAGCTGTCCGAAGCCGAGCCGGAGCGTCTGAAGGCTTGCACAGACAGCCCCCGTTGCTCCCCACTGTGCCGTTTTCGGCAGCTTTCGTTCTTGGAAGTCGGCAAAAGAATCCACTGCACTTCCAGTGAGTGTGTGTTCTACGCAGCCAAGCAGCTTTCACGACCCGTTGCCAACACCAAGTCTTGCCGGCTGTGCCGTTTAAGGTCATATGGTAGAAAGTCGCCCACAAGGCAAGACAGTCTGAGGAGACAGAATCGTTCGAAAAGCGACGGGCACAACGAAGATGGAGAGCACCGGTGGTTCTATCCCCACATCGACAGGTCTGTCGTACTGAAGGTACCTCGTGGCGCGGAATCAGTGAACCCGAGAGGGCGGCACCGCGGGAGTTAGGAAGTGGGGTGAGCGGGACAGCTGAAACGACGAAAGACAGTCAAAGCAGTCTCGTGTCCGAGTAGAAGAGCAACTTTCATCTTAGATGACTGGTCGTGTAGTCCCAAGCAGCGCGGACTAGAAACAGCACCGACCTGAGTCAGTGGCTGCTCATGGCAGTCCGTACAAGGACGGAAACTACGGAAGGGGGAGTTCTGTGAAGGCCCGCTGCGTCTCGGCTTGGCGGAAAGACTATGCTAGTCTGTTACGATTGAGTTCGGGACGTGTGCACTCTGTGCATGCTCCTGGTTTCATGAACTCAGATTCGTGCTCAAGAAATCCTCTTGTGCAGTTCGGCGTCGTGTACACCGGTGGGACTTGGACGCGGTTTGGTCGAATTGTCTCCTGGCTTGTTATTCTCGTCTGTCCCCTTTGTTTGCAGGCTGTCCCGGAAACTTGCGCTTCGGCTACGCAGTCGGCCAGAGATGCAGTCTGCTGTCTTCTTTGGTGGCAGGCACACAGAGTGCGTGAGGAACGAGAAGAACGCCGACTACACGTTCCGCGTATGTCTTTCTGTCTGCACGGACGGGGTGGCTTCCCATACCGCGAGCAGGTTTACACCCAAATCGACGTCCATGCTGACTGCACTCGTCGTTTTTGGGGTCCGAGATTTCCCCAGGTGGAAGGTTCTGATGCAGCTTGTTTTCCGTAGGTTCACGTGGTACTTGGGCAGTTCCGGTTTTGATGGGGCATTTTGGCGAGAAGCGGGTTTTGTAGGTGCTCCGAGTCTCTCCGATGCGAGGAGCCCGTTGAGCGTCCAGCAGACGTGCTAGTCCCCCTAGCCCAAGCGCCAACACGTACGGTCTCTCAGGGAGTTGGTTGCAGGTGGCTTCAGGGGTTTCTCTCATCTGGCCTTTCCTTTTCTCGTGTTTCGCCGAGGGGTTCTCGCAGCCGAAGACGAACAAGAGGGCTGGCTCTCTTTCAGTGCTAAGGCGAGTCTGGACCGTCGGCAACTTGTTCACCCATTTGGTGTCTCACCGTTGCTTTTCGGGCACAGCGGTGGCGAGCTCTTTCATTTTGGAACGCAACTTGCTGATTGACTGCAACAATGAAATGCCTCGTTCGCAAGTGCGCCGCATCAGTTTGAGTACACTTTGTCGTTTCTGCAGGGTCTTGAGAAATGACGAATCAGCGAGACAGTTCTTTCAGCAACTGAGAGACCTTAAAGCAATTGCGGAAGAAAAAAGAAAGCTGGCTGAGCAGACAAAGCTTGAGACCGAAGTGAGCCTACACGCATCTGATGGACGCCGGTCTCCGAACTGGTCACCGCGTGGGCAACCAGCCTAGTGTTCACTTCTGCTGAACTGCGCGAATTAACTGGGGGAAGTCGTCAGCCAGCGAAGGGGCATTCTGGGACAAAACTTTTCCGGCCCTCCTAGTGCGTTTTCAGGAGGCGCGCTGGGTAATAAAAGTATCGGATTGCCTCGAACTCGGACCTCACCGCATTCTTTGCTTGCTCTCAGCTCAGCTACTGCAGCTTCCGCCCTGAGATCAACAAGCGGCGAGGCCGCCTCAGACCCAGACAGATTGGTTTGGTATCGAACGGCAGCACCGGGGGCGCGGTGGACGTGTCTGGGGTGGGGTCCGACATACCCTGGAGTGCCCACTCAGGTCCGATCAGATCATACGCCGACCGGTTTTTAGCCCGCGCTGCTAAGCCCAACAATGCGAGCAGGTAGTACTCAGTCGAGGCGCTCTTTTGTGTATTCTCAATGCACTACCGACGATGTGAACCCCGGCGGAGAACTCGGAGAAGACTTCCTGGCGCCATCCGCCGCGCCACATGCTGCAGGGTTCAGCTCGCGCGCCCGATGCAGAAACCTGAATCCCGCGTCCTCGTCTGCAACGCCCCCGAGGACTTTATGAGGCTACAAATAGGCCAAGTGTGTAGTGATACGTTTCCTGACTTCTCTCGTCTGCTTGAAAAGAAGCAGGCGTATAGGGTGTAACCCACCAGTGCTCGTGTTACCCGTTTCCGTGAAGTCTCGGCAGGCGAGGCTCGACTTACAACAATGCATACTCCATCAGAAGTACCGCACCTTGCACGCTGTCTTCGATGACCGGTAATGTCCTCCTCGCAGTAACAGATTCCTAGAAGGTGGGTTAGCTCTGGCACATTGTTTTCTAATTGACACGGCAAATCCGGACAGGGCCGCCTAGGTGCCGGCCTTTGATGGTCAGGGAGCCGAGCGTAGCGTAGAGGATTTCTGTGGGGGCAAAGGTCACTCGAAGCTCCCCGCGCCAGACGCAGCCCGGCGACGCGGTCGTCGGCATACTGCCCAAGGGCTCGAGCGTTTAGAAGAAGTAACTGGTATACCTTGTTTCAATTTGGTACCTTTCGAAGCGCTTGGGCAAAGCCCGCTCTTCGTCCCTGTTTTGTTTGTACACTTTCTCCCGCGTGCAATGCAAGTGGTCCGGATGGGGAGAGAATGGAAGAGAGGTAGGGAATCACGGTCTGGACTGCCCTTATTATCAAACAGAAACGCCACAGCCTAGTAACTTGAATAAGAGTTTTGACAAGAAGAGCAGCGGCACGTGCAGCTCACGAGACAAAACCATCTGGATTTACTAGGTTCACCGAGTGTCCGGAGTGCACCACAGCTGGTCAGCCGTGAACGTGCGCGCCCCACCGGCGTCCCAGGGGCCTTTATCAACGGTCCGACACCAGATACTGTGCCCGAGTTCGTTCTTTCTCCGCCGCCGTTTGCGTAAACAAAACGCTGCTGCTGGTTCGCTTAGACCGTTTTCGCTTCCTTACATCGCTCCTCTGGCGTCGTCGGCCACGGTCGTTTGCTTGCCAACGTCTTCCGGTATTTCAATTGAGCTCCACCACTCGACAGGCTCCACCTTCGCCCTTTGTAGAAGCGCTTGCTGCAATCGTGAGAAAGTCGGAGATCATGATGTGTTTTCGGGCATTCATTCTGCTCGGCTGCGTGGCAGCCAACTTATCAGTTCCGGCCGACGCCGTGCTATTCGGTGAGACTTGACGGGGGCCTGGAGAATCAAAACAGACTGGCTAGCTGTGCAAGTGTGCTCCCTCTCAAATTGACAACGGGTTACTTCCCTCGCCCTTTTGCGCTGCTCCAGCCTCTCTCTGTGACGATGGCACATCAGAGCGGGACTATCCCATGCGTTGTTGCATGCACCCGATGAGCGAGAGCTTACGACTGAACATCTGTATTTTCAGTCCATCCACCGCCCCGAGTCCGTGCTGTGCTCCTCTTGTGCTCTCTGGGACCGGCATGAAGTCAGCAAGCCAGGGGCGTGAGCACACGTGATATATGAGTTTCAGACGACAGCGACCTTCGACGAGGGCAGTCCGGCCCACGTACGCAGTTGTTCTGCTTCTGTACTTCCTACGGTTCGCGGCGGACTCATGCAACCCCGAAACACCCGCTGAGTGGCCTGTTTAGCTCGTCTAGACCGCTTCCAGCTGTGTAGGTCAGGGTGGATCGCCAGGATTGTCCAGAGTTCTTCCGTGCATAGTGCTTGAGAGTTAGGAACACCTGCTACTAAACTCGTGTTCTATGTATGTCCCGCTTTTCGAGCGAGGCTCTGGAAGCGCGGCGCATCGCTCCAGCTTCTCCATATTGTAGGAGACTAACGCTTCTTGTGGTGTGCCTTTTCAGGAAGCGAGAAGCAGCCCGCCACCGGGAAGCCAGCTCTGGTATGGCACGGGCCGATGAAGAAACGCGATTCTGTCCAGCCACCGTTCATACCATGCCTCATCCTCGACAATTCCCAGTGCAGAACCGAGTAGCTGCGGGGGCTGACGGGGAAGAAGCCAAGTAATGGTCTTGTTCAGCGTGGGCACGGTCTGGCATCTTAGTGTTTGCCACAGGATAGCATGTTTGCCTACCTCTTTATTCCATGCTAGTTTGCGAACGGTACGATACGGTGCAATCATCAGTGCCAGTAGCCTTGCACAACAAACATCTACAGAAAAACACGCATGAACGGAGCTCGTTCAAGACCGTGCCTTTTCAGTTGTCGCACTCTTGCTGACTCCCGGAGGGTTGGCGCCTGTGTTGTTCTCTACACCTTCTTCACCTGCGGACCGTGCCGTACAGTGGGCGCCTTATTAACTTCAGCCTACGCAAGGAGCCTCCATTTCTTCTTCAGCCTGCGCGTAGTCCGTCTGCGTAAATTTGCCGGTGGTCCGTATGTGGCAGTTTCTGTATTTGTGTGCCTGTGTTCTTTGTGTGCCTTACAAACAGCAATTCAGCGCGAAAATCCAAGTAAGCCTGCCTCCTCTATACAGCTGTCATACGGCCTTGTGTGTGGAACAGTTAGTAGACGTTCACCGTCGTGCCAAAAAGCCGATTTTTGAGACATTGCTCAGTTGTCAACGCTAAAAAAGCTCTGGTTTTTGATCCGAAAGAGAATCGCATCTCATGCCCCGGTCTCCGGGAGTGTCTTCGTCTTGCGGCGGTCGAGCGTTGCTCTACAATGAAAAGAAGTCAGTTTGCCCACGCCTACCTCCCTACGGCAGTGTAGCTCCAACCCGCCGGTGCGCAAACTCTTCTGCCTCCATCTCTTTCTTCGCTGCCACAGACTGTAAGCCGGCAATAATACACTTTGACTTTCCTGAGGTCACGAAGGCCAACGTTGTCCTGCTCCGAGACGTCGTCGCATTCTGCAGCATGGTGTGCGAACCCCGTGCTCACCTAAGAAGACCGCACGCCGCGGGCTTTACTGACTGCACCTGTCGGCGCCCGGTTGGCAGCATGTTATCTTTTGCAAATGAAGAGAGGCTCGTGGACAGAGTCAAATTCTCTTGAAGCACTGGTAGATGTCACTCAGTCATACCTGTGCGCAACGTCATCGGAGTAGTGTGCAGCCGCGAGCCGACTGAGACTGCTTCACCTTTCAGGGGGTTGTTGCACGTCGGGCAAAGCAGTGAGGGCTACGACTCCAGGGTTTGCATATGCTACGGCGACTTCATTCTCTTGCTCTTTGTGTCCTTCTGACTTTTGTAGCTGTCGAAGTGGGTGAGTCGGGTCTTCAGCTGTGGCTCCTGGCGACGGTGACGGCATCGGGCACCTCCTGAGACGACAGAGAATCAGCGATCGTGTCTGAAGCAGGGCCACACAGTCACGACAGTCTCTAGGCGGTGGCATTTCTAGGGAAGTGCAGGAGATCGAGAAAGGCGGTAGTACACCGGAAGACGGCTCGACGTAGCCGGTTAGTTCGGACACTCTCCAGGCAGCTAAAGGCCACCATATTAGTCTACTGCGTATACGCATACAAGTGCGTCTCCCCTGTTGATTGCAGGCGGCTGCTTAATGGGGACACCATCCGCTCGTGTCGGCGTGGCGCTTGTCGCGGCGCTCTGCTAGGAACGGGTAGGGGGTCGCACACATACAGGCCCTTACTGAGGGAATGATCCCTTCAGAGCGGGGTCAGACGCCGCGGGTATACAGTACCATCACAGTTCACAGGCATCAACGGCGAGCTTCTTTCGAAAGGACGAAAAGCGGCAACTCAGCAACCCCCTCGAAGAGGGCCGTTGTGCCGGCGGCACCCCGTTTTCCAGAGCCTCGAATATTCAGGTAGGTCTTCGCACCCCGTCTGTGAGCATGTTGCGCTGTATTCAGCTCGCTCTCCTGCAGTCTCAGGACGTAAGTCACTCGGTAGAGGAGCAGAGATCCAAAGCGGTTTGGAATGCAGATTGTCCTTTCCGCCGGCAGCGCCTCTAATTTTCGAGCCCTTCCTGGAGAAATGGGTGCCTTCCTGCGGATTACAGAAGCGTGAACCAAAGTGCGCCTTGCTTCAGGCTAGTCGCACGTCCCTCTGTATGTCTCTATGACTCTCCAACTTTTTGTGTTCACGAGCTGGCGCCAGCCAGTCCATCGGGATCTCCAGGATTTACAACTACGGGATAGCTTCTTGCACGAGTAAGCCGGGTGACAAAGCATAGTAAGAGACAATGCTGAAGCTAGCTACAATATGCACGTCGGACCACAAAGAAAAGCAGGAAGAAGAGACGTGTGCCTTGAGAGAGAACGCTGGTTCACTCTCCGGCAGAAAAGCCGTAGCCACGCCTCATGACAGTCCATGGTGAACATGTCTTCAGAGAGACGTGGTGAATGCTGCACCAACATGTCTCTCCAGTGCCTTTTTAACCCGATCGAGATCTCATTCAGGAGCGAACATCTGACGCTGGAAGCCGTAACATGCAGTACTGTGAAATTCGCCATAGAGCGAACAGTTTGTCAACAACCGTCATGCCCCAAGACGTGTGGTGCAACTGGACACAGACGGCGCAAATTTTGGATCCCACTACCTTCCCGGCGCAGCGTCCCATCATCTTGGGAGGCAACCGGTGTGGCGTTTTTTCATTCTCGGTGAATTTGGCTGCCATCGGGGAGATACTCCAGATGTTTCTCTCTAATCCTGGTGAGATTCCTACTCGCTGACCACAGACACACATTGGCAAATCCGCGTGTGCGGGGGATCAGCTTCTGGAAGGACTAACGGTAGACAAGAGGACTAGGCGACGACGGAAAAGCAACACTCCTCGTATGTTGTCGACGCGTTGTTTGGTAGAGAGTAAGGCAGCACTCGTGCTACAGCCCTGTGGGCACTGGAAACACCGGAGTACAAAAGTCCGTGGAAGGAATACTTGGTCGCGCCGACCTTGCGAGGGCTAGTAGAAGGCTAACAATGCTCTCACCTGGCGACCGAAGTGACGAGAAGGCTAGGGACAGGCGTGGGGGGGCTTGGTGAGCCAGTCACTCGAGCATAGGGCATTGTCAGGGGTGACTTCTTCGGAGTAGCGAGCTGAGTCCTCAGGGACTTCAGTTGATCGGCCCCACATGGTGAAGCTTTGGGACAGAGCGACAGTGCGGCTCTCCGGTAACTGAGGTCCCCGGTCCCTTCAAGCTCATGCGGGCCACACCGGGCGAGTTTGTTACTGGCCAGGCAGGCCGAGCAGAAGGTGTCACCACAGCGCCCGGTGACACACCAGTCAGTCTACCAGCGGCTGGTGGAGCTGCGATAGTCTGGAGACAGCAGGAAGCTTCGCATGTAGAGGCGGTGGTACCCCGCGCTCGGAAGGAGCTACTTCTGGTGGACGAGACAACAGCATCGCATAAATGTGTTCACATTGACATTTATGCGATGCTCGAGGTCCCTTGCGAGCATTTCTGGGGCCGAATTCACCGCCTCGCTCGGCGGAATGCATTGCTTTGTATCCTGCGTTGCAGACCGTAAGCCTGCTTTCCTTCGTGGCGTCTGAGCTGAAGGTGCAGGACAACATGCCGCCATGTCACATTGTCTTCTTCTTACGAAGGCGGGTGGCGGCTGCAGACATTATGCACCGGACACAGCTGGAGGCTTGCTTCTTGGGTCCGTCTCTCGGCTGTTTTCGCAGTCTGTACGTCTCTGTTTGAGAAGCTTACAAAGATGGCGCGAAGCTGCTTCCGCTGGAAGCGTTTCACAGTACCGAGTATTCGCAGACACGTGCCTGCTTTGCCGTCTTCTTGGTGAGGAGTATCAGGGCGCCAAACCGTAAAACTGTCGTGGTGATTTCAACCAATTACGTGTCCGAAAGACGCCTTCAGTGTGGGATGCTGCTGCTGGACTATCACTAGTGCGGTGGAACAGGCGTCTATAGACAGAGGCGGTACCAGACACTTGGCATCGGCTGCTGACATTGCATAAGCAGGAAAATCTCTTTTGGCCTCCGCGGAAGAAACCTTACTCATCACAACTCCCGTAGCCTGTCCGGGACCCTCATACCCTTGAGCACGAGCGTTGTTGTGAGGGGGGACCGTGAAAACTAACGGACGGCGCCGAGAAGATACCGGGCAGGGTCATCGTAACAAGCAAAACACTGTCGTGTACAACTGCGGCCAGATCTGGCAGCGCCTCGACGGCGACTACGAGGTGAGACCTGAGCGCGTCGCGCTCTGGAATGTTCCTGCGCCCCGCCGGTACAGGAGGTGAGTGCTCTGCTTGCAGGGATAAGGACAGGCGCGGGGGTGCGCATACGCCGTCGGCAGGTCTCTAAGCAGCGGGTCGCTAGGGGGGTCAAAGTCGGCAACCAGTTCTTCTCTTGTCGCTAACACAGCTGGTGAGTAGAAATGGATTTGTTCGCAAGCGCAACGGTCCTAGAAACACAGGAGAACACGAAGATTGCCCGAGTCTAGTTTTTCTTCCTGTTTGCTTGCACAGGCAGTGACAGTCATTGGCGATTCAGAAGCCTAATCCGCTTAGCTCCGGGACTAAGCCTTGCCAGCTCTCCCCGGGTGACCCCGAATATTGTTTGCCCCGGGCACCGGACTCTTCCCCTACTCAGTGAATCTGAATGCGGTTTGTCTATTTGCAGCTGCAAGTGAGTAGAGGGATGTTCCTCCTCCCCTTCAAGCAGGTTTGCAGATGTCCAGTTACTCACGTCTTGAAGGAAGATGGACTTTTTTCGCAACCACCAGTAGCAAGACCATTCTGAACAACTGCTCTTTGTAGCACTGGTGAATTCTCCTCGCAAGCCAGTCCAGTCTCTTTGTAGAGAAAAATGATGACGCGGTCTCAGCCTGGCGAAGATTTCTTCTAAGCGGAGCTTTTTCTTTGTCTGTCTTGCGACGCTGCAGGCCACCCCGCAAGTGCGTTGTCTAACGAGGCAGTACTGCGTCATACTTGGTGTTTCGTTCTTAGAGGCTGCGCACTCCGTCTCCGCCAGGGGGGTGAGGGGTAGTGAAGAGGTATCTCTGCGACGAACGGGTGTTGGAGCTACAGCCGTCTGCGTTTTCGGTGCACCTGGTGGTCTTTCGCAAATGAGTACTGTGAGGCTGATCAGGAAACCAAGTGCCTTCGACGGCTGGCAAGAAGCGCGCAGGGCCTCACGCAGAAAGGGTTTCATACCAGTCTTTGTTAGACACGATAGCCACAGCTCCCGCGCTGACGCCGTTGTAAGAGACACTCTCTTCGGGCTGTCCAGATTTCTGAATGCGGAAAGTGGATGCACTCGCCACTGCATGGGAGTGCACTCAACTCCAAAGGTTTCGTCAATCGCACTGACTACCTGAATACGTACGGTTGTCGGGCTCCTTGTGCCGTTTATGCTAGTTGCGATGGCATTCAGACTCCTCACTAGCGAAAAGAAAGCAGTCCTCATTGTACCGTAGGGAACACGGCGCCGCCAGAAGGCCGGCAGACGGCCTGAGCCTGGCCTTCAGTGTGGGATCACCTGTTGTTGTCTCTCCACCTTTAAGCTAAGCTATGCCGTGCGCTTTCGAGCAGGAAGTGAGTTATAACTTGCGGTGCGCAGGCAACGTCTGAGATTCTTCGGAACTTGTAGTAGGGCAAACATATACGCCGGAGATACCTGTGCCTCCCTCTTGAACATTCTGCCTGTATGGGCAGTTCCGGTGCACTGCGCGGAGACAGGAAAGATTGTGATTTACGCAAGCACCGTTTCTGTGAAGAGAGTAAGACTCGTGCAGCCTTTGCCTGAAGGACTCTTGCAGCTACTAAACGGGTACACAGCGAGTGTTCTCCTAGGTGAAATCTTGCAGAAGACGACTGCATGCGTTCATTGACACGGTATTGTCTCGGCGTCTGCTGTGTCTACAAGCGCTTCGGCTGCGACTCTGAGAGCCGTGTGAACCCGATTGCGAGTCTTCTTCAAAGGCCAGCAATGAATGCCTTTTGTCCGTGAGCGGTACCGCATTCTCAAACTGCAGAGTGTAAGTCCTGTCTTGGGAGGCCACCCGCTGCAAAGGACTGCGAGAAATGTTGTTACGTCCGCGTCACGGTTGCTCTGAACTTTCCAGGCCCGCCACAGCAGATCCGTCCTCCATTCATTGAAAGCGACATGGACTTTTCACAACTGAGCCACGCATCGGGTATATGACCCTACGCGAGCGCAATCATCCAGTAAATACGGCCTCGTCCGCAGGCGGCGAGCGTCGCATGAACTTGTCCGAACAGGGCGCCCACATCGAGGCCCCTGTGGTTTTTCCTTTTTGATCCGACCAAGCTCATCCAAGCATAGATGCTCGAGACGGGGAACGTCTCTCGATGACGAAGATGATGCTGGAAATGAACCAGACAGAAAAGAAGATGAAGAAATTCCCATGATCATCAGCGTCATTATGCCTATTGTCACCATCGCAATGATGGATCATGCAACCTCGGGAAATGATAGAAGCTTTTCCCCGTGTTCATTGTTTGTTTTGGACGGCAGCTGGGCAGGGGCACTCAGGCTGGCTAGAGACTGCGTTTGCAGGTGCCACTTGCACCAGTGTGCCAAGGGTGAGCTGGCGCGATAGGACTGTGTGTTAGGAAAGGCTTGGTAAGCAGTTGATTTACTGAAACTCGGAAATGTATGCTTGTAGCAAGTAAGGAAATCTCGAGTGCATGGGGCCCGTCCCCCAAGGACACGCCTGGAGAATCGGGCCGCGTTGGTTCGCTGGGCCTTAGAAAGGTAGTCTGACACCAGAATGGCTGTGTCGACGTTCAGAACCTCCCAAGTTGCCTGCAAGCAGTATAAGGGACATGTGGTCTCGTACCCGTAGTGAGCTCAGTGTACCGCCGCCAGTTGAAACAAAGGATCAATAGAGACGAGAACTTCCTTGACGGGTGTTCTCCTGGTCTCGGCGGACCCCTGGTTGAAGGCGTTCGAAGGGCCGAGCATTCTTTAGTACGGACTAGGTGACGCTCTTCCAGTTGGCTCCACCGCCTGGGTTCTTACGCCCGGTTGGCCTTCGGGCGACTCTCTAAGGCAAAGCTTGTCCAAGGGTTCCGCCATCCGTATCGGCTGCTCACTGCAGAAAGTGAGAGCTGCACCAGAAAGCAGGAACCTATATTCACGCAGCCTTCGAAGTAGACAACGCTGCCTGTTTTCCCCAGCAGCCGTATCTCTTGCGCGGTGAGGCTGCTGTACGCGGTGTGCAATGTGTTGCGAACCTTGCCATCTCGAAGCTGTGCCAACCGACGCTGCATGATAAAGCGGCGGTTACGGCTGGACTATGTCTGCCGTTGAATCTCGTAACATCCGGACCTGCAGCTTCAGAGAGTCACAGTCGCCCACTTGCTACTTCCACTGGCCTAAACTCCTTGTAGCTCAAAGAGCTGTTGCCGGTCTCTTTGTCGTGCTGGTAACGGTAGTCTGTGAGCGCGGCTGCAACACGAAGGCTTTGAGTTGTAGAGCCCGTCTTCTCGGCTGTGCGGTACGCGTGCGGCCTGTCCAGAGCATGGTTGCTGCCTATGAGGGCTGTCCGTACTACGGTGTCTCTACTGCTGGTAGTTCGCTGCCTCTCGGCATGCAGGCAAGTTCCAGTCCTGGTCCCGAATGCTGTGTGAAGACGTCGAACCGGCACGGCTCTTTCCACAAGGCAGTCCTCACACGTCGTAGTGTGCTTTAGCTGCTCTTCGATCACGTGACCATAGGTTCGCTCCGAAGAAGCACAGGTACACCATTTTGCGCACTGGCGGGGACGCATCAGGCATTGCTCTGAAAGTCGTGCGGGTTCAAGCGGACAACGCTGCTTTCTCCGAGTGCGTCGTGAAGTCGGTAAGGAAGCGCACGCGGGGAATCACATGGTGAACAAAGTGAAAGCAAGGCACATCTGTAGTCTTTAGGCCCGAAAAGTCTTGAACGGAGTGACGAAGTGTTCGTAGTCGTAGCGCTGGTGTAAGACACGTGCATTTCATCTTGATCGTTAACCCGCACGTCCAGCGACACTTCCTGTGAGCATGTCCTGATGGGACCGGAAAAGAGCTACCTTCAGTTCGTACTTCAGACCAAAATCTGCAGAAGTTGCGGAAACGACATGGTGCTTGTGTCCGAGCAGTCGCCCATCAGTCCACTCTCTTAGCGTGTCATTCTGCTCGGTAGCTGGCTTTATTCGGGAAGCCACGCACTGTTCTCTCCCTTCACGAAAGAGCACGTACACAAAAATGCTCGCACGTTCACTGTCAGTTTCCGTTTTCGGCGTGATGTTACTAGCGTTGCGCGCATGGAGCTATAATGGTTTGTCGCACGCGCTTCTCTTCAATTTCTTGTCGCGTACGAGCAAATCCTGATAGTCCGTGGGATTCCTCACAGGCGGTGAGCAAAACTATGCCGCGCTGTTACAGAGATTCTGGTGCCACCATCTTTGGGTTGGTGTGCTGCTTCTGAGACTGTAGTGCCAGCGACAGTCGATATATATCCGTTGTGAGTGAGGCCTGCATGCACGAGCTTGTACGCTCGTGCACACTCTCTGTGTCCCGCAGTCGTGGGAAAGGGCGAGAGTGCCTATACTGCGGAACTTGAATGGGACAAGGTGAGTTCGGTGACGCATTCGTGGCGAGCCTCCTTCGGCCTGAAAACCTCCCCCCCCCGCTTTTTGGGTCAAAGAACTGTGGGTAACGCCGGGCTTGCACGAGGGTAAGGCGGTTCGCTTCTTGCGCGCGCATCTGCTTCAGTTCGTGAGTGTTCCCCGGTGCCAGATCGCACGGCGTCAGACTCTGGGTCCAGAAGCGATTTGAGGCCTCGCACGTACAGTCTCTGCTTTGAGTCTTCGGTAACTCCAGCTCCATACAGCTTTCAAAGTGCTGGGCGCCTTTAACATAGCCTCGAAACATGAGTGAGCCGGATATCGGCTACCGTCGGAGTCTGCGTACAACTTTTGGACGTCGCCTTTGGTACGTGGTGTCTCGGGGACCCCAACGCATTCCACACCTCTAGTCGCGGCTTCTCCAGTCCGCGTCGATATTCCTTGTGGATTCTCTTATGTGACATTTTTCAGATGGTAAGGACACACAGAGCGTGCAGGCATCAAAGTCAGGATGGATTACGGTTCACTGACTGGCTCTTCTACAAGTGTGGCCACTTCGGAGCAGCCGTGTTTTCCTTCAGATATACGGTAGTACAAGACAGCTCGTAGATTCAGGCTTTGTGGTCGAGGTCGCATCATGACCGCTTTGAGAAAGCAGTCTTAAAAGGGCCGCCGCGTTCGGAAGCTCTGAGTCAGTCAGTCGGCTGGTTACGGTACAACTTGGGCTATGGCGTGGGACGGCTCTCGGGGCTTGCTAACGGGTTTGACTCTCGTACCCTTCTCGAAGTTCTTGTCGCACCATGACTCTCCTCGCTGATGATCTGTGAGGCGGGCAGTCCCTCCGTTTTTCTTTTTTAAGCAAGTAGGTGCTGCATTTTGAGTTGTTTTTCGCTCTTTGACTGTGTAATCTTATGCTGTAGTCGCTAGCTTCACCGCAGCACAGTCTGGTCCTTGATGACACATCTGCAGGTTCCGTCACGTAGCCCGGGTGCACTTACCGAGCGGGTTGGAAAACATCTGTCTAGGAGAGTCTGAACCATACAGGTTAGTACCAGCTCCTGTGAGCCTCAGATGTGAAGAAGATGTGTTAACGAATTTCATTTCCTGGGTCCCCACAGCGTCACAGCTACTGTCAAGATTTGTCTTGGCTGGTCCGTCAGCGGTTTCTTTCAACTGATGTAGCTTTATGTCGTTGGTTACCTTCGTGGGTGATCCAGGGATGTGCGGTGAGGCATGAGTCATTGCTAGGCGGAGAGCGCTCTGCTGCTAGATGGTTTCCGGGCGAAACCGCTACAGGAAGTAAGCTACAATGGGTTCCCTTGTCTTAGGTGTTCATAACATAACGAAAAGCAAAAGCGGAGGGAGATCTCGGGCCTCGAGCTTGGCGTCACACCCGAACCGCGCCCACATCGTTCTCCTGCTCAGCCCCTACCTCTGATCTACTTTTTCAGACAGCTCCGACTACTTTACACGTAGAAACAGACAGACGGGAGGCGCGTCTTTCACTCGAACATCTGCCTGCAAGTATCGTTCAGGAGAGCCTTCACGGACACAACGGTGACTGCAGCTGAGAAAAACTCAACTCTTATCAGTAGCGTTGACTGGCCGGAGAGATTCCTCTGGGCTCAACTAAAAATAGCAACCTCAGTTTCCAAAAAAGCATGTTACAGGTCTGCTTGCTCCACGCGGGTGGCGTCAGTTGCCTGCTGAGACCATATGCCTGTGGTCTGCCTCACCGTGCCAAGTGAGCGATGCTCGGGGCGAGAGTGATTGGTCTTCGCCTCTTTCCGTTGGCGAAGTACCTCTCAAGGCTGGTTCGTGTGACACACAAGGTTCGCACGTTGTAGCTCGCCGAGTCCGGTTGGTATTGGATTTGAGCACAGCTCGTAAGTACCCTAGCGGTCAGGCGCTACGAACAAGCTGAGAGTGCATAGGGTGAGATGCCCCCCTTCTGTACAGACACACGGATGTGCAGATAAGAACGTTACTTGGGCTATAGGCGTCGGATGTGTACGCGCACCGATCAGTTTGAACCTTACGCCCCTCGCACGGGCTGCTTTGTGACTCCAGCTGTGAAAAAAAAAGGCCCCAGCGCCGTGCCGAGGTCGTGTCTGTGCTCTCGGCTGTCTTCAGAATAAGAACAGTTTTGTGCAAGAGCTCTCTTTATATAAATGTGTCGGGGTTCAGCGGACAAAAGTAAGCGAGGTTTGCGAGTCTTGATATTACTCAAGATCGCGCGCCTTTGGCGTGGGCGCTCTCCCTATCGGCAGCCTGTCAGATCACCGAGAGATCCGCTACTCACCGGAGTTCGTGGACTTCTCTAGCGCACGCAGACAAACTAGGCCTGCTCTTTATTGACAGATGCCTCTGGAATGCTGAAGCCGAGCCACGGACAGTGGCAGCCATTGCAGTGACGCGCTGCTCTCGACAACAGTTCGCGTAACAATTCTGAAAGAATCGTCGCTAAGTGTCGCATAAGTCTCACTCGCGCTTGTGCAGGCAGTAAGCAGGCGTGCCAGCGAGTGGCTTTTCGTAGCTGCTTTTTTCGCTTCAGCAAGCAGCTGCATGTTGCGAGACGCCGCCAATCGTTCCCCAACCAAGTGGAGAAACTCGCATACGAGCAGTTGTTTCCAAGCTGAAATGTGTATGATAACAGAATTGTTTCGTTGCTTACTGCCGCAAGAAAAGTACCTAGATGCATCAGGAGTGTGGCATTCGTCTCGCTCTGCTAGACCGAATCGCTACAAGCCAATGGCAGGTAGCTGTTCACGGATAAGACATCTTATACGCCAGTTCAACAAGTTGAACCACCTCGCTGCCCCTAGTCTACACACTAGTCTGAATGATTGCAGACAGACAGCGGTTTCTGTTGCTTGACCTGCTCATGGAATGCTGGGTGACAGTCGTTCTGGCGGCGCTGATTTCAGGACGTACGGCTCCCCTGTCAATACACTTGCTGGAGTACCGCACTACGCGTCTTTGCTGGTCACTATGTGCTCGGTCGCCGCTGCACGTTGCTGTTTGAACTGCGACGTTTTCGGAGTGTGGGGTAGCAGGTACAGAGAGGCGATTGTCACTATATTTCGCATCTCTGCTCCGTGTGCCGCACCGGCAACTGTTGAATATGGGGACGGTTGTTCATGGGAAATAGCAGCGCTGATGTCTTTATTGGTGTTGCTGGTTCGTACTTCTTTTGGCATAACCACCTCCTACGAAGAAGTGTGTAGCAGTTCGTTCACGAAGCGCATTACTAGAGAACCTAAGTTGCCTTGCGGCCTCATTTGGGCGTTCTCCTGATATTGTTCTCTGAATCACTCCGGCAATGAGTGAATTCTTGCTTGGGTCGACTTTGTATACTGTGCTGGTAGGCGGGGCTCGCGGCAACAATTTAGCCAGTTACAGGTGGCTCGTTCAAGGGTGAGAAAGGTGCGCCTATTATGAGACATCTCACCGTGGGAGCATCTTACCCAAAGCGCATCTAGTGGACACCTGGTGTTTATGCGCAGCAGCGTCTACTACAGACTGAGTGTTTTTGTGCTGAGAGTTTGTCCTCCGAAGGGCCGCCTCTGGTATCGAATTGTGCTTACGGGCCCAGCAGTGTTGTAGGCGTATATGTATATCTGTATTTTATATATGTGACACGTGCACTTGGTATGCCGGCCCATCCGTGCGCCGCCGCTGACGTCATGACGGTCAGAAAGAGTCTGTGACGCAGGTGTGGTTTTATGATCGTGCGGCACAAGCGCATTCTAGATTGGACAGAGAGCGCAGACAGACCTTTTCTTTAACGACCCGAACTTCCTCAGAAAGTGCGTTCGTTGGCGCAGCCGGGCCTGAGAGTGCTTT
Organism: Cystoisospora suis; assembly: GCF_002600585.1. NCBI lineage: Eukaryota > Apicomplexa > Conoidasida > Eucoccidiorida > Sarcocystidae > Cystoisospora > Cystoisospora suis. The sequence continues at coordinate 70,044 of NW_027153045.1, forward strand.
TGCAATGCCTCGACCGTGCACCCGTTAATGTTTCCTCGCGGGGACGCAGAGTGATGTTTTCTGCGTGCTTCAAATGACGAACAGCTGGTAAGGAAGGCAGTGCCTTATCTCGAAGCTGGCGGGCGCTTCGAAACGCGCGGGCGTAGTTTGGTTGTTTGGGGTGCGCAGTACGGTGTCGGCGGGATTGGCTGTGTAGGCTTTACGCCGTTCAAGCGGATACGCTTTCACAACTGTCCCGGCTAGCAAAGCAGTAGGAAGTTTCTGTTCTGTTCGCACTAGGAGCCTTATCTGCACTGCCGGACCTGCGAACCCTCCGCGAGGCACTCGCCTGATAGGGCCATGTATGCTTGTCACAGTCGATATCTACTCTGCTTACCTGAGATGCTGTGGCCCAGAGCACACTAATATGGAGTTTCCATCGCCTTAGGACTGCAGCGTGTTCTCCTCGCTTCGAAATACCTCTGGGCACCTCAGATTGTAAGACTCTGTCGAAGAGAGCACGCACCTTCTTGGTGTGTCGCTAGCCGAGGAAAGACTGTTCTTCAGCGGGAGACTTCCGGCCCTCACTCGAAGCCTTCAGTCAATTGAGTAGTCAATAACTGCTAACCTTGTACAGGGATGCCAGTTCTTGCCGTAGGTCGTGGCCAGTGTTGCGACACGTGTCCATTTCTCTGTGAAGCGAACACGCATAGAAAGAAAACTCCTACGTAGTGCCAGCCCGGCTGGTCTCTTTGTGCCTCGTCTTGCCTTCAAAGAAGCAAGTAAGATCATAACACTCGCCGAGGACGCCTTTAGTGAAGCGTTCGGTTGCTTACTTTACGTCTTTCCATCAGCGCTGACGTTCGTAGAGAGAGTGCGGAGGAAACGGATGTTTCAATAAGCGGAGCCTTTGGCGGCTTCCGAGTAACTCTCTGGTCCTCGTACTACCCTTGCACCATCTTTCCCTGCTGTGGCTAGGAATGGTGGCCCGCCATTTTATCTTCGGGTACACAGAATTTTCGGTAGTTACTCCTGGCATTCGCACAAAGCTAAGTTCGGCAAGCTGGCTCGGCGGTGTCACTGGACTAGAAGCTCCACAAGGTATAAGTGAGCTAGTCATGAAGAACCTGAACACCAAGGAAGCTCACCTCTTTCCTGGTGTAGGGCGTGAGTTTATCCTGTATTCGTCGGAACTCGCTACTAGCGTTAGCGAAAGAGAAGCTACACACCGTTCGAAACGGTGTTTGATGGGACAGTTTTACTGTGCTGCATTCAGCTTTTTCAAGATCAGCTAGCGGCCTAACAGCAGCAGGATAGTAAATCGGGCGTCTCGTCTAAGCGTGAGAGGATTGGGTTTCAGGCAAACCCTGACCGTGTTTGTCGCGAGCACATTTTCCACCTAGACTCCGAAATGGTAGTGGACCCTCGTGGCCCTGATGTCAAGACATACACCAGCACTTAGTCTACAGGAATCTCTACTGAAGCAAAAGTACACACGAGTCTGGCACTGTGGACGCCGGCACATCCATTGTTACTGCTCTTGGCAGTGCAGTCCACGTACACGACGGCGGCGAAATTGCGTCAACAGGAAGTGAGTCTTTTGCGGTTTGCGTGTCTTTCTATTTCCATTTGCATTCGTGCCGGTGATGCTGCGCCAAACGAAGCACGGCGTTTCTCAGAGACAGTGCTTGAGAACCGAGCATGCTTTGAACTTGTGGAAATCACACAGAGTCTCAAGAAACTCCTTAGAGAGATCTCAAGCCCTCCGTAGTCTCAGCAGGCTTTGCAGAAGAACCGGTTTGGAGAGGAGGATCCCGGACAGGATACGTTGAGACGCTCTCTCATGGCGGCAAGCGGGCCCACACACATCCGCCAGCTCGCCGACAGCACAGCAGTGTGAGTCAACTCGGCAGCATGTCTTTACTTGTTGAGTTACCACAACGACTGCAGAGGACGTGCCTTTTGCATGCGAATGCGGTCCGCGAGCTTCGACGGTACCGTGCTGTTGCGGACGGAGCAAAACTCTCTGAGCTTTCAGCTCCGATGAGGCGCTGTATGAGATCACACTCGTTTCGATCTCATGAACACGGAATGCGAACGCGCGGTCCGCATGAACCATATCAGTGGTGTTCCGCAGCAGTAGCTGCCGCTGAACTAAACACGGTGAGGACGTCTGGTGGCCTCGTGGACAGAATGTGAGTGCGCGTGTTCTGAGGTTCTCCTCCCTGCTTCCTTCCCGGAGTATTCGACTACGCGCACTGACTATATGTGTTGCGGTGCGTCTCATCGGAAGTCCTTTTCGGCGTGAAATATGCCTGCACGCCTGATTGGCAACTTGGTCGATCGAAGATGAGAAGGAGGGCATTACGTCCTTTCTCTTAAGAAAATGTCAAGAACCTCACATACGTAGAATCGCACGAGAAATCGCTCTTTTTCCTCGGAGAGAATTGCAAATTGCAAGCTTCTGTAGTCTAGAGACACTTGTGAATGCAGGCGACGGGGCTAACGCTTTTCAGAGAGCAAGCTTTCTGATGAGCTCTCTGAGCGGGAAGCCATTCGCTTTCGAAACGATGCCCTGGCTTACAACAGGGGGTAAGCTACTCCCGAATAGCTTGATCAAACACTCCGAGCGGAACGGGACGTGACCCCCACAGTGAGCAACAGAACCTTTTGGCAGAATCTAGCTGCAGGCGTCGGGTGCAGCCTGCATTTTCGTTCTGAACCTCCCCCGGACTGGCATGCGTTGATGTCTTCCCACGACCGGCTGCGGTTTTCCTCCGACTGGAAAAGCATACAGGTTCTGGCTTTTTTTTTCGGCTGGACCGGGATAGCCGCTTCAGCAATCAGATGGACAGGTGCATTATTCTGGCTGCAGGATGTAAGCTTCGTGTTATCCCTGTCGTAGCCTCACAAATCAGCAGATACCCGTGGCCACGTGACGTGGCTAACCTTTTCGATGCCAGGATCTCGAATTTGAGGAATCCCTGTCGGATGGCAGACTCCGAAACAACTCACACTGTTATTCTGGGTTTAGCAGGCAGAAACCGGTCAGGGCTGCGCCTGGATATGAGCTTGGCACATGTTTCGGAAAGGATATTCTTTCGTTCAGGGCGCGCACCTGCCTCGCCGGCTGCCAAATCTCCCCTCCGGGAGTTAGTCACCTCGTGACATCTCGCAAACCTCCAGGCACGCGTTTTCTGCAATACACCATCAGCTAGTAGGTTCCAGCTCGAGACAGAGGGTGCACGAGAATAACAGCGCACAACGTCTTGATGAGGCCAGGATTTCGTATTCACGTATGAACAAAACTAAAAGCCAGGATGGAAACTCAGCAACTTCAGGCCTTACCCGCCGATCCTTTTCGTTTGGGTGGTCAGCCAACACGCTTGAGAAATCAGCTGAAAAAGGATGCTTGTCATGCCGAAACTGTAATAGCCTATGTGTAAGCGCTTGAGCTGGAAAGCGGTTCGGGCGGCACGATTTCCGTGGCGAAGGATCTCCCACCAACAGCGGCCGCCTGGTCGAAGGACCGTTCTCTTGGGGGAGACCGTTTCTCTACGAATGTCGGGACTTGGGCTCTAGCTCTTCAGGGTTGTTGGGACTTTCCTCGTAGTCGATACGATATCCTGCGCACGGCAAGAAGGCCGGCCGCGGGGGGCACGCACCGAATGGCCTGTAGCCAATCACTCCCGGGTCTTCCGAGCTGCGACTCCACAGGTGGTAAGTCTCTCTGACAGACACCGGGCGTGCCTGTCCTGCGCAGAAGCGTGATCTCTCAGAGTGATAAACTTTGGATGTTCGCCCCCTTTGCCGCTAGAACGGGTCCATTCATTGTTGTGTTCGTGGAGGGGTGCTTGAGTGTGCCGCTGCTTCCTCTTCAAATGCGGGCTGCGGGCAACGTGCCGACACGTCCCACGGTGTGGTTTGTGTTGTCTCCCTTAGCTGCGCAGCTTGCACGCAGGTATGCGTGTGTATCGCTCCGATTGCGGTCAGGTGCTCCGGAGGATGTTGTGCTGAACAGCTCTCTGGAAGACGGCGATGTAACTGCCCTTTGTCTTGCTGGTTGCTAATGACACCTCACAGTAGCAACCCGCTGACGCATGCCCAGGCAAGTGTAACCGTGTGTCGTTTCTTCAGGAAGACGTAGTAAGTTAAGCGCTGACCGCAGTTCGCTATATTCGAACCGTGTGATACTCTTACTTGGCCTGCCTTTCAGTTGAGAAGGTTGGGCGTGGTGTGCTTTTAATCGCCACCCCAACTTCGCTCGTTCTGGAACTTGGTTTGACGGCAGGTCTGGAGCGCGACTTGCTGTCTTCGCATTCAGAGGGAAAGCAAAGACCCCTCAGGTTCCCTGTGCAGAACACGAGGACCCGTTTGGACCGGGCGCGTTTCCGTTGAAGTTACCCCCCGTACAGCCTGAGGTTCGCGCAAATGAATTCCCTACAAGTCAGAAACGCTGTTAGTCAGAGCCCCCTCAGCAGCGCGTGGCAGGTGTTCTCTTCAGGTTTATTGGTCTTCTGAGAGCACTTGGTTTCTGTGCCTCTACACTTAGAGAGTGGCGAAATAGCGCATTCAAGCTTAGCTGAAGAACTTCTGCATACAAAGCCCTCTCCGGGGGCGTCTCGTGAGGGACCCTTTCCTCACAGCAACATAGAGTGAGTCGCTTAGACGGGCAGATTACCGCGCTGGCGCAGTTTTTCCCCCTTCCCCCCCCCCGCCTCCCGTCCAGAGGCGCCTGTGTTTGCGGACTTGTAGCCCTCGTGGTTGCCTCTCTGAACTCAAAAAACATCAGGTGGTACGTCCGTGACGCAGGAAAAGAAAAGTCTCTAAATGAAAACCTGCTCTTTTTTTACTTGGTTAGTATGCTTCCTGAACATCGGCCTGAAGTGTTTTCAAAACGTCGCAGTACCTGCACATCTGTGAGTGCGCTTTCACCTCTCAAATGCGTGCATGCTTCACATCGGATACACCTGTAGTGGTCAGTGCTGTAATTCCACTACCGTGGCGAACCCCGTCCAAGGAAGCCTGTCGGTGGGTTTTACCGGCAGGTTGCACTCCGGCTGAGGAAAAGGCAAAAAGTGTACAAGCATCTCCACCTATGCTGGGCCAGGACGCCTCATGCTCACATACTCTGTCCTACGTGAGTGTTCTCTCGTCGCAGCGGACGCCTTTCGAATTCGGCGTTCCCCCTTCAACAACAGAAAGTGAGTCGGTTGTTTCGGCCCGAACGCTATCAGCAGACCGTGGCGGGGTCTCGCCAGCGACGCGTGTCTGTAGGTGAAGGGCGGCCGGTGGCCAACCCCAAGCCATCGTAGTCTGCGTCCTATTGCATTCAGGAAGTACGTTTCATTGCCCCGCACTCCTTTTCACCCCGTATCCACTCTGTCCCGAGGCAACAAAATGAATGCCCGGGATGTTTCCTCGCTGAAGTCTGTGCAGTCGCTTGCTCGGTGCTCGGCGACCGTGGCCGCTTTACCAGGAGCAGCAGAGGCACGTAAGCTGTCAATCAGTTTTCGAAACTTTTCACTTGTTCTAAAGCTGCGTCCGAACAAGACTCAGGGCAGACTGGCCTAGTGTGTGGAGCGCGCCGGTCCCTCACGTGCCGGCGTCAGAGGTCCAAACCCTGCGATCGTAAATGCCTTTCAGGCCGTAAGCAGCCTCTCCCCGCGCCCCCGCACCCCTCCTTCTTTCGTGCCCCACGTGCTAGCGAGTCAACCGCAATCTTGCAGGATCGGTAGCTAGCACATCTCTCGAGCCCAAGAGCAGCTGAAGCAGCACTGGTCGAGAACCTTCGAGTTCTCCACGGTCAATGACTGGCCCTGTGAATTGAACAGAAAGTAAGAAGGCAAATCAAGTCCGTTGTTGGTCACGAGCAAAACTGCTGCTGCGCATTAGACTGCGGGGGGAAGGTGGCGTGTAAGCAAAGACGTAGGGACCGGAGGTGACAGCGCTCCAGGGTATGCTCAATAGTAGAATGACACTGTGGCATTATAGTAGAGCTTCTATTCTGCATTTTGTTGGAATGCTATGAGCGACTTACATCCAGCTACGCTTGGACTCGAGGGACGAGCACATGGACGTAGCAAAACCTTGTTTCTCACAGGATAGCTTTGCTGCGCGCGAGTCCAGGCACCGAGTATCGCAATCACTAGTACCGTGGCTAACCCATGACAAAAGTGATAAACAACACACACGTCTGGTCGAACTGCGTGTGGGATGATATTGGACCCGTGTTGGTATCAAAGAGGTATTATTTTTTTTCGTCTATATGCGATGGAGACACGCGTGCGCTTTGCCGTCTTCGTCTTCAGAGAGTAAGTGTTCAGACTGGTACTCTTTCTTTTGAATCCGAGTTCTCGCGTTTAGCTGCCACACCTTACTTAAGAGCCCCACGTGGGTGGCTAGGCAAAGTCTTGGTGAGCTATGCTTGGGGCTAAGCAGCTCGAAAGGACGTGCTACGGAGTGAAGAGCCCACACATGCAATGGGACACCAGCCGCAAGCCTTTTCCCTTCCCGTTCTAGTGTGCGCAGTTTTGGGTGTTGACACGGTGTACGTGTGAGCTATGGAAAGCTCGGTCAAACTGACGTATCTCAGGCGGTAAGTGGAAGCTTCTCCCTTTCATCGCTTTGTCTTTTTCCGTCAGCACCTGACGCTGGATGCCATGCTTCCGATGCCGTCATGCGGTCGGGTTTCCCCCCCCCCCCTCCCCCCCGCAACATCAACGCCATGCCTGCAGCTTCTCAGCTGGTGTTTCCTCGCATGCTACATGACAACGCTGGTACCGCGAGTGCATGGGCTAGCGATGCTTGAGCCGAGAACAGAATGTTTTGGCCAAGAGCGGTCCACCCAAGCCGCTGAATTAAGAGACTATGCAATGGGGAGAACGCGGGAATAGCTATCGTGGGAAGCAAGACCATCGTTCCGTGTCCAAGCGCTCGAGTTTGGCGGACGAGAATTAGCAGGCTCTTGTGGTCGTCGCTCGTCTAGCCGAACAGTGTGGTACGGTACAGGCGGTCTCAGTGCTGTGTGCTACGCTTCACGGCAGAAGGTAGAGGACAGATTCTTGCATTGCACTGTTGGTGTCAGCTGGTGAGTTCTCCTACTGACACAAGCAGACACTCTGCAAAAGTGTGGTGTCCGATTCGAACAGTGAAGCACTGCACTGCACTGGACCAAGAACAACTGCATCCGGCCTCTCCACCGCCGCTACCTACTTCGCGCATGGAGTACAGCTGCTGAGCAATTGGTCTCGTCAGCAGACACAGTCAAAAGCACTCTGCGCACGGGAGGGACGCGTTTTGGCAGGCACTCACCAAATGTCTTGTTATTTCAACGGATTTTGCTGCAGACCGGCAAGGACGGCGACGACGATTATAGCCGAGCCAGACGCAGAGCCGTGATGGTCCGTATAATCTCTCTGCTGGCCCTTGCCGTCGTAGCGGCTGCAGGAGCAAGTTGGTATTTGTTGAGGGGATCTGGAGCCCGCGAAATTTCGCTGAGGAGGAAGCCTTCCCGAGACGCGGAAGCAGACGAACCAGTTGACCTTAGCTTCGACAACGACTATCCTTTTTTGTTCACCCGCCGCGGCAGACATCTAATCAAAGGCTCACCCCGTTCGCCGCGGGCAGTGAGCGACGACAGCTCGGCTGATAAGCCACAAGAGACAGAAACGGAGTCACCTTTGATCGAAGGCGCAGGCGGACAGCCTCAGAAGAGCAAGATCGCTTAGGCGGAGAAACTGCGAAAGTTGGGCAAAGCTGCTTCCCGAAGAACAGCACTGCGCCACGGCCCGGTGTCACTGTTGGTTACGGGGCTGCTCTCAGTAAATCTGTCCTGGGGCGGGCCGCCACAAAGGTAGCAGGGGTCCTTATTGTTCTAACTAGCTTGGTCGATCCACTATTGCACATTCTCAGGCGACCAGGTGCCGGGCTGCTGGACGCGAGCAGTGGACTGTTTGCGGTAGCACCAAACACGATCGCACGGTGATTGCGGAGCTTGGTTGTTCCCGGCCTGCACGATTTCTCTGTCGCACATCACTTCACTCGTCTAGAGGGAGCTGCGTGTTCGTCAGCAGCGATCCGAGATGATGGTTGGGCTGTCGTTCTGGATCGCCGTTTTGTTACTATAAGGAGGGGGAAGCGACAGCAACACACACACAGAGAATGGGAGGCTTTTCTGGGTAGATGAGACATTTATTTTGCCCTTGAACATACGTACGGTTTGTCGTTGTACCATTTGAATGGTCGGCCCTTCATGCAAAAAATTTGCTGGGTCGCAGCACGCGGCAGGAACATGAACAGCTTTGTTCGTGGTGGAGGCAACGAGGGCAGTTGTGTCTAATGTTCTATGGAGGGTTGCGCGAAGCACAGCCTATGTCGCAGAGTAGAAAACCGACCCACCAGTGTCTCCTTTCCATAAGGGGACAGAATCAACAGGAATGCAAACAGAACGTGACACTGTTGGCGAGCCTGCTATGAAGAAATTTTGGACGGAAGTGCATTGCAGCACCACTTGCCCCGGGAGTCTGCACAACCTTACAGCGACGTCTCTCCTGCCGAGTGAGTGCACCTGGATTCTGCTTTCTGCAAGATGGCGGACCGCAGGTCCAGTAACACGGGCCAGTTCGTCGCACGAGCAAACGTTCTCGCTAACTGCCCTGGCTGTGTGACGAGTGGCTGCCGGGCACGAGCAGGGGACTGTTTCGAAAGGTAGTAGAGGGAGGCCATTTGCTTATCTGGAGAGCTTGCTTGGTTTGCTGGCATGAGTTCTCGAAGGCGCGCCAGTGGGTGCACATACCCCTAGAGGCAAAGGCGTGCCATCAGCCGCGACTGGAGTTCACTGTGACTTCTACGCTGTCTTTCTTGATCATGCTTCGTAACTGGCTGAGCGGGCAAGCGTTTGCTGTATCCACACACATGAAACGCATTGACGTGTTCGAGGTGTGTCGGTACTTCATGGAGAAGCTGCCGCTTGTAGCTGTGGAGTTCGATGCGTCCTACGGCGTTGGAGCGCGGTTGGCTAAACAAGCAGCTGGTCAATAGCTTGCCAGACAAAGGAACAGGCAGGATACGACTTTGCTACTACCGGCGACAAGTACTTTCTACGTGGCGGAGAACAGTGTGCCCTGGCTGCGGGTTGGGGCACAGCAGGCGGGGTAAAGGAGACGGCAGAAGGCAAGGTAACTTTTTTCCCAATATCATTATGATCAGCAGAGACCGTGGCACGGGAAGTGTAAAACTTTACCGGGCGAGGAAAGCATAACACCGCAAAGAGGAGAGGGAAGACGAGCCCGGCAGGTAGTTACGCTGCTACCTTTCCTTGGCACACGTAGCGTAAGTGAACCTACAGGAGCGTTTGACGTCTGGGCAATCCGGTCTGAAAAAGGGCTCGGTTCTACGGCACTGTACCTGGCGAGGGTTTCCGGGACACTTCCGACCACCGTCGGTAGAGTCACTCTTCCGACGAACCTTAGAATGTCTGCTTCTCGGACAACTGCAGCTGTGAACAGCATCAGCGTACCGAACTGCACTGTCCCGCGCGATCACTGACCCTACGAAGGCTTCCTCATGGACACCGAGCAATGTTTCATACTTCACTCCTGTCAACACTTCCATAATTGTCACCCGCGAAGTTTGAGGCACATTCCCCATCCGTCATAACAAGGATACTCAGCAACGGGATACTCCCAAGAGGCGGTTTATGCCTTAGAGGCAAGTGTCTAATCAACGGTTCTCGGTGCTCCTATGACCAACGAGCTAAGCCGCCTGACGTTGAAGTTCTCTTGCTGAAGAAAACTGGCAAGTCCTAAAACAGCGGGTTGGTCTCCAAAGCGCCCGCTGTAGTATTTGAATCAACTAGTCTTTAGGATGCACTAACAAATCAAAATAACAGCCAGGTTTCGGAAGGTAGTGTCAACGCTCTCCGGGGAAACACGAAGTGCGTGAGCACCGAGTAGTCTTGCTGTTAGGAGACGTCCGTGATGTATAGCCGGGGCCTCCGACCCCCCCCCCCTGTACGCACGAGGCAGAGCCTTCCAGAAGCCGTCGTTCTGGATCTTGGAGTGTTCCCACTTTACAAATCGCGCGCAGGACGAACCCGCCCCCAGCATTGTCCCTTTGTGAAGGACCAGAGCATACAGTAGCCAAGAAAAGCTAGGATTATGAGTGTTTTACTGATCTGTCAAATACCTTCGGGGCCCTCCGCTCAGACTCCGGGACCGGTGACTGCAGAACAATCCGAACACTATCTTGGAACTAGCGAGGTCTGATTGCTTGTGTCGAGGATCGAAGTGAACTAGAAAGAACTGAAATAGGGACAAACCGACAGAACTGTCTCAGAGAGTGAAAAGCTATTGGCTGGTGCGCTCTCCCCGTTACATAGGTTTCGAGAGGGGAATCGTTGTGAATTTTCTCGGCGGGCAGACTGGCTTAGGGTCGAAAGCGGTTACCGTTGCGCTGTTGACCGCCAAGTCCTCGTAGAGGTATGCTGCGACCGAACCCTAGGTGCTTCGGGTGCTAACGCGCACAAGGCAAACATGGAGACTTTGCAATAGTGGGCAAGTCGTCAGTGCTTCTGTAGTAGGTTCTCTTTCTAGCAGGAGCGGACGGAGTCGCTGTCTCTTATGGTTTCTACCGAAGTTACAGTGTTACACTAGCTGTCTATCTTTCCAAGTTCAGGGGGCGCTGATGTTTTCAGGCTGCTTCGGTACCTCAGCTCCGTCAAACATGTAGGAATGGACTCCACTAAGTGTCTGCAGGGGCCTGGTGTAGTCGAGACTGTCTCGGCTTACAGGTCAACCTATCGACGCCACCAGTGTCGGGAGATAAACGTCCTTTCGACCTGGGTCTTTCTTCATTCCCATGTTGGCTCCAGGCCTATCAAGCGGGCTTCGGTGGAAAACCTACCTGAACGAAACCTTTTTACAAGATTAACCGGGTACCTTCCGGTCGTTCACTCCTCTCGAAACAGTCTAAGAGTTGTCACATGCTCTCCTGTTCCGATTTTAACCAGTAAACCGCCAAGCTAAGCCACTGCATAAGCATCGAGGAAGACATTCGTTTACGAGAATGTCCTGCATTGGCGCCTGACGTGTAAAAAGCCCTGTAGTCCAAGAGGCCACACTTGACAGTAACAAGCTCCTCTCGAACTTGGTTTTGAACGGGATTCCCGCTTGCCGTGCTTCCGAGTTTCCTTGACCGCACTACTTCTGTAAGTCTACACTCACGAACAAAGTCGCTATTGACAAAGTCGTGTATTTTTTCTATGAAGTTATTCTTCGCAGTAATCCGACTCAGGGGTCGAAGATGTCATTGGCAGTTAAATGGGGACGAGCGAAGCGATGGCGGGGCGCCGGACACCTAGTCAACTGCGATGTTCGTGGCTTCGCTTCACAGGCGAAGCATATATAATACCATCTAATGCCCACATACCACAATACTTGGGTCTACCAAAATCCACGTCGGATCTAGTACACGCATCGCGGAACACCGTAGCTGCCAGACCGAACAGCATTATGGCGTCTGCGGAAACTTATTCTGGCTGCCGCGTACGGCGCCCCCGGGCTGTCGGAGACCCGTGCTGCACCACGCCTATAAAATTCATTCTACCCGTGTGAGACGTCCGTCCGAACCGCGTGTGCCGTTGTGGTATGAGTCGCGCGAGATCAGAATCCTGAGCGAACTGCTGGTCCTGCAACAATCTATGGGCCTACGCCAGGGGCGCGACAACGCTTGGCGACGTCCTAAGAAGGAAATGACTAGCTTCTCACTCCGCATAGCTGACGTCTTCCCTGGTGATATGCCGATCTACATTTCGAGTACGCCAGAAGAACAGTGTGCCTTGTAGAGTCAGCCAATATTACTCAAGTCCAAAATTGCCGGAGAAGCGCTACGAGATGAGCCGAAGAATATCTTGATCCCGTGCAGAGTTGGGAGTTCACTGTGCTGTCATCTCAAGGAACCACGTAGACCAAAGTTTCGGTCGCACTGGGTCACTTGGTCAACAACCAGGGCGTCCCACAGACGCCAATTTCGTACCACAGCTGCGACACGTTCGAGATTAAGCTTCAGCAGCCGTTCTGCAGCAACTGCACTTAGGCATTGATCTCACGGGTGTTGTAACCCCCACAAGCTCCGCACTTGAGCCCTGCGAGAGCACACATGCTGTCAGGAATGTATCTGTACACTAAGAAGCGGAACGCGCGTGGCGCGAGAAACAGGAAATACTTGGCCAGCTGTCTGCCAGCCAGCACATCGAAGTGAATGGCAAACCACAAAAGCGTCTCTTCGAGGATGGATAAAGCCTTCCTAAGAAGTTCACTTTCCAGTTACGTGACACCGCCGTCAGACGAAAGCACCCTACACAAGGTACATTACGCTGGGCTATCTGCCGAGTAACGAGGTGCGCGGGAGCTACCATGCCCCCGTGTTCCCAAGCCTCGAACACCTCCTGGAAGCACCTGCTTGTTGGGTACGTTCCGGCATACTCTTGTGTTATCATCTAGCGTAAGACCAACTACAGGTGTAGCTATGGCGAGGGCAACTAGTATAGAACTGTCGGCCGCAACAGCGACTGCCGCGCTAGACGTCACTTTTCCTGTACAGCCGTCCTGTACACTACTGAAGGGCATTGGCTCGCCATTCTGGCATCAGAATGCGTCTACCTCTACCAAGGCCGAACGTGCCCGCCTCTAGGGCTGTCGAGGTCGCCTGGCCTCTGAGTGCGTTTAGGCCTTCACTACGGTCTTTACACGTGTTACAGCGGCAGGGCAACTGTCCCGAGCTACCCGGAAACCTCTCCTCGTACGCTGTCTCCTCACCTACCACTTCCCTACAATGAAGCTCCCCCAACCCGTGGCTCACACGGCCTTAAGGCAGGCGCACTCGCAATTATGCTGCGTAGGCAGTCATGAAACAAGAATCAGCTCTTGTAGGTCTTCGGCTACGTCGTGTTATCACCTGCTTTTTTGCATCGTGAAAAATTGCTCTCAGTGCACACATATGCATCCGATACCAATTGCAGTTGACCAACATCCCACTGGAGGGGAGTTCCTATCGCACACGATATCGTCGAGATAAAGATACATGATGTTGTTCTCCCGATGCCTGATGTCCTACGAGGGGTGAGCGCGTTGCCGGTGTGTCCCCTAGATGAAGTAATCGCTGCGCTTACCAACAATGTGAAAGTCAACTTCCGTACGAGCATCGCAGTCGTTGCACTTTGCTAACGCCTTTCGCTTCAGCTCGTCGGGCAACGGAGTTCGTGCCACCTCATCGTCTAACCGCTCCCAAATTCTTCCGTAGTCGCCTAGGCTCTTGCAGCCTGACAGAAACACAGTTTACACATCATTTGTCCACGGGTTCGACCTCAACAAGACTGCAAAGATAGAAAAAAAACAGGGAATATGCGGGGGATAAGCCCAGAATCTCCAGCTCCCTGCCCCCATCGGGAAAAGCAAAATAGTGAACGCTGCTGTCCTCACGCGAAGCCTCACACTCCACAGACCTGCTCTCTCATGAGCGCAAGTTCATGAGACGATCGCTCCCGCCTTCTTAGAGAATTCTTCCACTGCACGGCGGGCCCGCCACTGGTACAAATAGAATGCACTTGACGCCTTCGTTATGTAAAGGCGTCTCTATGGCCTCATACTACCCCACCCGAAGGTCTGAGTGAACGAACTGCAACATGATGTGACGTGTAGTCTGCATGCATCTCAAAAGGCGCTGAATGCATCGCCCTTCCGAACAGAAGCCCTCTTGTTTCTCGACTCAGAGAAGACGCCTAGGCCTTTGAGAGCTAACTTGTTGTCTAAGCTCCTCAACAGCTGTGTCGAACTTACATAGGGGACAGCGGAGGGCCTGCAATCCTACGCACTCGGAGTTCAATTGACGAAGGCAGTCCTACCAAGGTAAGACAGAATACCAGACAGAAAAACAGGAGAACGAAAGAAGCTGCACCAAAATGACACGGACATCTACTACTTTGAATGCTACACTAACGCCCAGATACAATACAGAAAGCCTTCACATACAGGTGCCTACAGACAGACCACCGACTTCATCGAGCAGGGGGGAGACACCACACCTTCCCTCCCCTGGTCCTCTTCCCACTCATCCCTCGATTTCCATGATTCTATTTGTCCCCTTGAGTAACGAGCCCCAACGTTCAGTACAAATCGAGTCTTCTTTGCTGCTTCCTTCCGGGAAAGTGCAAATATGAACGATATCCTCAAGTCTTTGGAATGGCCTAAGAAACGTCGAGAACCTCATCGTGTTTGGTGGCCAGACTCGTCTGAGACGCGGGGACCATCCTCCCTCCTTACTTACCGCATGAAGGGTGTGACCACACTTGAGAACATGAACCTGTCGTATGCTTGTAAACATATTCTCGCAGCAGATTGGGCAAGCCTGGCGCATGACGTTTTCTGAATCCAAAACAAGAAACATATATCACTTTAGAGCAAGATGTAGTGCGGATGCTTCATCTGATTAGGGCTACCATTACTACTATTCAGACTAGTGTTCCCACGGACTCTGACTGTTTGGACAGAGAAGAAAAGCTCCCGGTTGATGGACAAACAGAGAGAGATTATCTACAAATATTACCTGTTGTGAGACACGATGATACACAACTCAGCTGAGTCCATGAGACGGACGAGATCAGGATGCTGCTGCGCGACAGAGAGTGCTGTCATATATATATATATATATGTATACATACAGATTACATCCGTTGGTACCAGCGTTCTAGATGGGAAAGGGTGGGTCCCATAACAATAAGGACGAAAATATATCGGAGGATCGGTAGCTCACCGACGCATTTGTGACTGTCGCGGATGGAGACAGAATAACAGCTTCCGCATGTGTTGCAGTGGAAGAAGTTCTCAGCGCCTCCTTTGCGGCATAGCCCGCACTGGTCGCAATGATAAACCTGCCAAGAGACGGCGCATCGGAGAAACCAAGAAACTCGAACCTCGATAAAGAGTTACTTATTATATCATATCGACAGGGTCATGAATGCTGAACAAAGAGAACGAAGCATCTTGTTCTCCTAACAAAGACAGCAGTAGTGCTGTTGCAACCCTAGGGGAAGGGGGGGTTGATTGATAGAGGACCAGAGCAGCCAGCGTCCTAATAGAGGATGCACTTGTCTTGCCTACAGTCAGGCAAAGACAGGGAAGCGACTCATGCCGTCCCCGACTTTGGAACTGCAGTCTTCAGTCCGAGTTCCTAGGAGGGTGTTTTCTCTACATTTTGTAGGAGGGAGCGTGCGTACCTTCTTCTGCAGGCCTTTATCATCCCAGAACTTGCACTTAGAGCAGTAGTATTTCCCAAACACTGTCCCGCATCCAATACACTTGTTGCTAACCTCCTGTCGCTTGTCACATACTGCACAGATAATCTCCTTGACCGCTGTCCGGTCCATTTCGCTGTGAAAATGAATAACAACAAAGCAGAAAAGAGAGAGATACACCACAGAGAAAAAAGGCTGCTTGTGCCCCGACCGCCTCACACCCGAAACGCGCGACACGGGTCAGCGGGGGGGGGGCTGCCCTACAACCGGTGCGTGTGCCTCCTAGGCCGAGAAAGAGAGAGAACCGTACGGAAAGTCTGTGTACTTTGCAGCCTCTCTGTGTGCAACCGCAGCCCACGAAGTCAACAGGAGGCAGCCCGAAGGAACTCGCTTGGGACATAGGGAGACAGGAAGGCGATGATGTGTGTAACTTACTGAGCTTTCTTGTAATCCTTCTCTCCTTCGGACTTGACCTCGTTGTGACAATGGCGGCAGAAAAAGACTTCCCCACTGCAAACAAGGCAGAAACATTTCGCCGCTGTGTTGCTGGTCACAAGATGAGAGACTCCAACAGATAACAGCAGAGCTCCCCCCCCCTAATGATTTTATTTCGTGGCTCCGCTGACTACATTCCCACACTTGCTTGATCTGTGTGGAGGGCGCGCAGGAAGAGGGGAAAGGCCACTTCAAAGAGAGAGAGAGAGATGAGCTATCTCGGCTGGCTGTACTGATCCTGACGCCCACCTCTCAGGCACGCTGAAGGTGTGGCGTATAACTACAACCGAGAAGAAAGAGAAGAATGAATGCAGATCTGCAAAAGCACAGATGAAAAGCCGTCTCCTTACCAGCACGGGGCAACAACTTTACATTTCCGGTTGTAATGAGCACAGCCAATGGAACCCTCGTCGGCTTCTTCATCGACTTGCTCTTCACTATCTAATTCTTCCACATCCTCCCAATCATCATCGTCCTCCCTTGCAGTTGTCTCGCCTGCTTCTGTCGCATCTCCTGTCTGTCTGTCCACTGTAGCTGCGACTTCTCCTTGCCTTTCCGGAAGTTCCTCTGCGGCTCCCGGTATGGCCTCGCTCTCACTTCCAGGCTCTCGGCGTCTGCCCGCCGAGCCTCTCTGTTCTCCAACACCTTGGGCAGGATTCTCCACGTGTCCGGTTTGCGATCTTCTCTCCCGATTTTCGCTCCGTAGATCTGGATCGCTGTCTTCAATGCGTATACTTTCGTCTGTCTTATCACAACTATCCTCTTCGCCTGGCTGCCCCACAGGATCTCGAACGGTACGAGAGTCGACGACTGCTGCTGATTGTGCAGAGGACGGAGAAGAGCTTCTCCGCTGAAAGCAGGAACGCGTTGAGACATCATTTCCCGAGTCACCACGTGGGCTGGAAGGCGAAGAGCCCACAGCCGTTGAGGTTGAAGTCGGTTCTCCGATGGTGGTCATCGCGGAAGAACCACCGAAAGCCCCACCCGACGAAAAGCACAAACCGCACACAATAATCCCTCTGAAGGGAGAGCGCGCCTTTCTTGGAATGACCAGGAAATGACTTATGGTTTGGACCCCGTGCGAAACAAAGCCGGAGACGATCTCTCTGGCCCAGTTACGGTGAAAAAAAACAAAGTCGTCCGCGGGCCCATACAATAAATGGTACTTTGATCCAGACGCCTGCGCCGCACCCGCCTTTCACGCCAGGAGCAGTGCTCGCACGGAGAGGCTCTTCGCTTCAAGATGACAATGAGAAGCGGTCGGTCACACTGGAGGAGCATGCGACCCCTAGAAAGAAGGAAACTCGCCTTACAGAACACCACAGTGGTCTGCTCACAACGGGGGGGGAAGGTCCTAGATGGAGACAGGGTGGGGTCTAGAGGGAAGTAGGGGAGAAATATCCTTGCAATCAGGGAGACACGGGAGCCGGACTGAGGTGCCGAAGGACGAGTCACAACGGAGAGGCCTGGAAACCGCGCGCAAGAGAAGGCAAGGAGCGTCGTCTAGAGAGACTGGACTAGGGACCGCGGGAACAGGGCAAAGGAGAAGGAAAACGGGTAGCTGAAGACAGCGCAGGAGAAAAGACGACCGGGACCTCAAAGTAAGCCGAAAGAAATTCAGCCGACGTGTAAGGGACAAAGAAGGCGTCTGCCGTCTACTCAGTTCAGCCACAGACAGGAACGCGTTGAAAGGCCTCACCCTCTTTAATTATTCCCCCAACTGAACGAGCATGCTTCTCGGGCCCTGTAAGCTCAAGGTGAATGAGCAAGCTCACAATCCTAGCACGAGAGAGGTAGACAGCTTCAAATATGACTGCTCTGCTGCGGACCAACTGGACAAGGGAAGTACGTCACTCAAGTCTTTGAGTAAAGACGTCTGGGGTAGACGCTGCAGGGAAGGCTGCCCCAAAGAGAGACGCGGTCTCATGAAACACAGGAAATGAGTGCCAGATGTAGCGGGCGGAAGGACCCGGAAACCGGCGCCGAGGCGGGCAGTACTCACTGCAGGAACGGAGCCCGTGGAAGGGAACAAGAAAGAGCAGCAAACCCATTTGGACCGGTGTGACCCCGACTGCAATCCGAAATATCCAGGGCTCGGAGGTACCGAGGTAGCGGTTGAAACAGCGTAGAAAGAGCCTGAACGCATGCTCCCCTTGACGGGATCTGTTCCTTCTCTGACGGGCCAGGTGGCAGCGCTCGGCTTGAACGGACAGCCTTGCAACCCAAGCATTGTCCCGGAAGCCGTTCTGTACGCCTGACCAGCCCTGACTTATTCTGTGTGTAGCGAAAATCCGAACGGGGAGACGGCTGCACCTTGTGTACCATACACCAGTCGTTGTGGTTTCACAGTTTCCACCTCGCCCGGTGCAGCTGACGTCGCACGGAGGGCCACGTGCTCACCTCGGCTCCCTCCAAAGTAACGAGCGTAGCGTTTCCGAATACGGCAATATAGAGCGCTGTCCAGTGTGACGCTGTCGCTTTTGGCCGTGGCGTTTTCGGGGTCTACTGAGTCACACGCTTCAGCTCCGCTGCTTCACTGCGCGCAGCCGCCAGCCCGGTTGGCCCGTGCACACCAGAGCACCCCGTGTAACTCGAGGGGGAGCCGGCGGCCTCTACAAAGTCGTGGAGCGCGCCACTTCTTTCATTCTTCCTATCGAAACGCGGGTTGCCATGAAGACCCAGATAAGTTTCGCCCGAAGCATATCCGCTACCGCGAAGTCTACTACTTCGATCAACACGATGTGGCCGGTGAGTATTAGGACAGGCAGATTTTCAGTGATCCAATCTGGGGACTCAGTACCCAAAGTTATAAAGCGTACGGGGACGCGATGTGTCGATGAGCCTGAAATCCCCGCGTCAGTGAAACAAAGATTCACTACACCGGACAACTCCCTGGGGGGCACATCCTGATTACCTGATCAGTGACCGATGCAGAGCACCCCGACTGTCAGGAGCAGACTCCGACCCTGTGCGAACCATGATGAATAAAAACTTACGTACAAGGATTGCCTCAAGATGAAGGCAAGAGGAGTCACTTAGACTTAGGAAGACTAGTGCTACTTTCGATCCACACTTTCAGTATGGTCGTCCGATGCGCAGAATACGCCCCAAGTGGAGGAACTGACCTGCTCGTTACTTTCGACTAAGAAGTCCGCAGACGTAGCGTGTACAAGATTCTGGACATCGTGTTAGTCATTAAAGCTCTCTTTTTCACTTTAGCTCCGCATCTTTTTTCTACTCAGCTTCTATTAATAAGAACTCTCCGGAGCTTTTATGAATAGCTTGTTTCCTTCGGTGCCCTTTGAGTGGGGGACTAAGCGCGGGCCAGAGACTTGCTCGACTCTGCCTCGGCTTCGAACAGTCGGCTTAAACTTTCGCCTTTAAGTAGTTACAGGTTTTCATCAAGATTTCCGAGTACAACGTATACCACTGGGTACCCCTCACTCTTTTTGGGCGGGCGCAGTAAGAAGGCATCCTGCAAGGAAGAACTGGATCCGGTTTGTTTCCTTGAAGTTCAGTTCTCTAGGTGTTTCTGAGTTGAAGGCCTTCTACGAACGCGTTCTGTGAAGTGTAAAACGGCCACAGAAGGACAGTAGCACTAAATGGCTACCGTTCATCAAAAATCAATTCAGCAAGAGCTGCTGACATTTCTTACTGTTCTAGCATTGAAGTCCGCCATGCGCATCCGGAGAGGTTCCGGGTTGGAAGTTGTGTGGGAATGCATGTGCCCGGAAGAGGACTGGATCGCAGGCGCGTGCATCGCTCGAACAGCTGTCCGGATATGTATATAGGGGATAAGACCAATGTAAACTCTGTAGAGTGAGTTGAGTCGTGCGAGTTGCATAGTCCAAGGGCAACGAGGTATGGAACTATTCGCCAACGGGCAGCGGCTAAGGTAGCAAACCTGTTGATTGGTGTGGGCCCAAAACAACACGCAGGATGTGAGAGTGCGTGAAAAGGTTGGCTGCAGTTACAGCACCTGCGCCAAGAAAAAATCTACCGTGGTACGGTTCGGAGAAAACGTACACTAAGGGCAGCTGGGGTCGTTGCTGCCTGATCTGGTCAAAGCTGAACTGAGAGCTGAATTCATTCCCCGTACTACTTCGGAAGTTCAAAAGAGAGGCACCTGGAGAGGACTGACTCCCTTTGTTCGACGAAGATTCCACGGCACCGAGTCAAAAAAAGCCGAAAAACAAAACGCCTGCCACAACGCAGTTCAATTCACGCTCTATCAGTAGCAACACTTCTGAGGAAAATTCACAGCAAGTTCTCTTCGAGTCGCCGCCTCCCGTGCGTCTCTTGCTTGCACTTGGTTCGCCCGCCAAGCGACCGCGGATACACACGAATGCTTCCAGCAGCTGCCACATACAAATCAGGTGTGGCTGGGTGGCGAGCTGCGACAGCTTGCTGAAACCACGTAAGCCAGCCCAGGACTACAGGCAGTCCAAACAAACTTGCGCTCCTGGTATAGCTGGGTACTGGGGACCTAGCTGCCTTGAGAGAAGAAAAATGACCATGCTGTCCTGCTTGGATTGTCTGCGCGGTGTCTTCGGTTGTCGGTCGGAAGAAAGCCACCGCTGATGCGTCGCAGAGCTCCACACATGGATGATGTGAGACTCGTAAGGATTTGCGGCAGGATAGAACTGCGGTGTGCAGTTCACCTCTGTGATGCAGGCAACTAGCGATCACGGAGCACACACTGCTGATTGCGGGGACGGCTCTCCAGACCGTCCAGCACAGCTGAAGAGTGCGTCACTCAAGCGCACGAGGCAGCCGTCATCTGCAGTCAAAATCGTCGAAGGTTACACGGTGACACAAGTTTGGACACGGACATACACCGTAGCAAAACCTTGGGAAGACCGGCAGTGCCATTGGCCCCCACGTCGGCAGGTTGATGAACCGGTGGGCGGCCCGATACCTATCAAGTGCAGAACTTCTCGGAACCACGAGTCGCTCAAGAAGGGCTGACCATCCTACGGCTTTGCAGCCCTTCTCGGGTCTCGCGCGGGGGAAGACGCAAACACGATGTCCGTGGCGGAGAGGGCAACAGATTCCAAGAAGTAAGCAGCTTGCTTGAACAATCGTCAGAAGGGTACTGGCTTGCAACGGAAATCGGCGCATCGGAGTCAAAGAATTCCGACGCCAGCGCAAGAAAGCTGAACTCTTTGCTACGGGTCCGCTTCAGTGCGCCACGGGCGTATCCTACCACCAGTCGCTCTCTAGCGCCAAAACCCCTGATTCACGAAGTCCGACAACACCAGAGAAACTTCATCCAGCAACCCCTGGCGCGCAGCACGCGCCGACCACCCCAGTGTACTATACGGATTGCCTGACACCCACGGCCTAAAACAAAGCCTTTCCGAACGGGACACCTCCGCTACCCACAACCAACTGCGCCTGCCGCCATACAGACGCCTCCCACATCCATTTGTATAGGGATCACTATCAGATTCACTTCACAGTAACATCAGAGGAGAATCAACTACGAAGCTTCTAGGGCGACAAACACACGCAGATAAGACAACTCTGCCGGGCTTCTTCGGTATCACTTCGCAGCACGCCGAACACGCAAGTGTACCGGGAGCTCCGCCTTAGAGAACAGAGAAAGCCACGCCTTAGCGCCTCACGCAGAGACTGCTGCGTGTGTAAGCAACGTCTAGACGCATGGGGCGCGAACATGTATGAGGACTCAGAGGGCTTGCACTCACTAGCATAGCTTCCCTGGCGCTCGTTTGTGCTTACACCAAGCCAGTCGAAACCGAAAGAATCGAGACGGAGCAATGTTCCTACGCGTTACTACTCGTTCACTAAGGAAAAGGCTATATTCGTAAACGAAACGAAGAAGGCAACGAGCGACCGTGACACCGCTTGTGAGCGGAGAGTGACAAGGAGCAGTGTGAAGACAAAGAGTCGCTAGGACTGGGAACTTGAAGGGGGCATCTGATCAGATTAAGCAACGCGAAGAACGCCAGCAGTGATGAGCTTGTTGATGCCGTCCTTGATCTTTGGATCTCGCAGATACCTGCCGAACAAAAGAACAGAATACGTACTGCCGTGTCGACTTGTGAAAGCAGGAACACGCGATGTGTGCTCGAGATGTTGTTATTTACACTGCAGTGCAGTGGCTCTATGTAGCCATACGAACAGGCGTGGCTGCTAGTACACACTGTGGTCTTGAGCCAAGCAAAGATGCAGCAGCTGGCACATACCTGACTAAACTCCTTGTTCGATGACCTAAACTTGATCCCTTGTTCCAGATGTTAAGAAATGTACGCTCTACTACTAATTACACAACGTTATGCCAGTTTACGACAGTTACTATAATGTATGGTAGAATCTAAAGGGTTCTGGTAATCCTGCGACTTCTGCTACTCCGCGTGAAGGGACGCCGGTGCTGTCGTTGTCAAGATTACTGCGCATGAAAGCTCAGGTGAGAGACACGGAACCCGAGGAAAACGTGTTGTATCATGAAAAGCGCCGTGGCCGGCATGACACAGGCGGGCTGCCACATCCACAGTCTCTCATTTCAATCGTCAGCAGTTCAGTCATTTGCGCTCCTGTCTACATATCGCCCCCACCACTCATAACGTCATAAAAACTCCTACTCTGGTGAGGAGTCCGATGTGATTCGATGTGTGAAGCGAAACGTATGTCTGTATGCGTTCATACCAAAGGAACCACACTCCCCTCCCCCCCTCCCCAAACCAGTAAGTCTTCTCCTTACTCATGAATAAGCTCAGGTTTCTCCTGTATATTCATCAAGACAATGTTCATCTGAGGATCCTTCAGAATAGCCTGGATTTCGGGATCTGCCTGTACGTTGCCAGACACCACAAGAATTGCGTGAAGTGAGGAATGAATCCCTACTAAACACTTCCATCGATGCGCACTTCTTCTCAGACTCTGCACCACAAAAAGCCAAAGAGGTGGACCTATCGCATTCATATTCCCATACACCAGAAGCATTTTGATGGAGGTTCCCGAGAAAATGTACAGCGGAATCACACATCGGAGAACCCATGACGGCAAAACACACGAGGGCAGACGTGATCTCTGTAAGTAGTCTAGATACCTGCTTCAGATACCTGCGTCATTATTATGTTCTTCCCTCTACACTTCGAGTCACCACAACCTGAGCCCCATATGCGACAGGAGCAGACAGGAAACGGTCACTGCGTCAACTATCAGCAGAGGGTTCTCACGGAAAAAGTGAAGGCAAGACTGTTTCTCTTCCACCATTCGTACACCGGAAGACCGTTCAGCATAGAATCGTGATAATAAGAAAGGAGGGAGGTACCTGGTGACTATCTAGAAAATCTGCAGCACATAATGAGGCTCTGACCATGAGTGTCTAACCGATGACGAGTGATGAAGCAGGAGAATGTGGAGATGTGGAGACATAAAGCAGATCGCACTGACACGGCACGTTGGCTAGTAAGTTAAATGTACCCGCTGTCATATGCGATTGCCACTCCCTCACGCTAAACCTGGACGATGTTCCCTTACGTGTCTGTAGAATTGATAGTTTCTCGTATATCCGGGCATTAAGGTGCCCGCTCCCCCCCCCCTTCATGTGAGATGCGCACCACTCATACAATGAATCCTAAGCGTGGATACCTCCACGCAAGGCGCAGACAATGCTGGAAATTCTTGATGTGAGAGGAATGTGGATGAGAGACACTCGATGAAATGTCAACCTAATGATACTCTCTAAAACACCGCGTCCCCCTCCCCCCCTGCTTCAATAGGGGCCCCCCGAAGAAGTACGAGGCAGAGCAATCGAGAGCGCTACCAAGAGGACGAACTTCGTCGCTGAGGAAAGATAACCCGTATCACGCCTACACATCAAACCTTCCTAAAGCGACGCATCTGTCTATCTGCCATACCAGTGAATGAGCCATTTGCTCAGGGTCGACTTCGCCGGAGCCCTGGACCTGCTGGACCTTTGAGATGACATTCATCTTGCCCTGGATACACTCGGCGTTCGCCGGCTCGATTGCTAGACCTTTCTCAAAAGCTTGAAGTGCTTTCGGATACTCTTTCAGTGCCATATGGAGATTCCCCTTTCGGCTCCATCCCTTGACAAAAGAAGGATCTAGCTCCACTGCTGTGTCTGCATCCTACGTAGGCACACAAGCCGGACCGTCACCGGAAGTACAGCGCAATGTTCAAACCCAACCACCACGCCCTCTCTGTCTTCTCTCGAAACAGTTAACTGACATAGTCTCATCCACTCTACTATAGGCATGCGAGCACTACTACTCCCAATCTCCGTATCGCTCCTACGACTTGCACATGTCTTACTATCGAGCAAAAGGAGCCTGTCTCACTGTGCATGCCCTAGAGTCAACTACGTAGTCTATTGCGAAATCTTTAAAATGGAACACAACCGAAGACAAACATACCACCGCTATCAAAGAAACAAAGAAAGGCCTGATGCCGCGGTAGAGGAGACAACACTTTTGAAGACATTGAGGAGGTTAGTATGAAGTAACTCCTACATGGGAGTCTGAAGGAACATCGCTGTATGAACACACACGCTGTCTCTGTAGATCTGCTGTTTTCTTTCTCTAAGACGGCCTTCATGCCGTCGTAAGACGGTGTGTAAGCACACAAAGCGGAATCACCTAGGAACTTACTTTAAGAGCAGACGGGTACTCGCACAACTTCGTTAACGCAGCCGCCCTATTGCTGTAGAGCTTTGGGTCCTTCGGGTTTCTCCTGATGGCCTCGTCATACTCTGGAAAAACGAAATGGCGCACAAGCTCCACTACTATGCGTCCACCTGTATGAAATCTATGAGCTAGAACGCCACTGGCTGAGGCGCTGGCCACCGGCTCCCATCCGGGGGCTACACCAAGATACAACCGTGAGCTACTAGTCTAAAGTATGAGACCGCCTAACCCATTCAAAGAGGAAGCAACCTAACGTTTTTGCTTAAAATGAGCAAATCCATCTCGGGGACCCCCGCCTTCCTACAAGACAAACGAACTGTCGTGTCACTACTAGCAAAGACTCTCACTCGATTGCCGCGTATAATGCGCCCCAAGTGTAGGGGCACTCCACAGCTTTGAGGAGACACAGAATATATGGGGATACTCATGTGTAGGCTCCTGTCACAATCCGCCACATCATACACTGGCGGAAGTGAGATTCTTCGCCTCACTGCCACTGTCTTACGCAGTGCGGATGAAAGCGATTGACAGCGTTGGCTGTCGGGCACGGACTACTCAATTATAAGTCTTCGCACCGGCATGATAGCGAAGATGATTCTTTACGCATGTGTGAAGCAGTACGACCTAGGTAGCTACGTTCATGTAACTCAGGAACCCGAAGCAAATTTGGCCCTCCCCTATAGAACAAGAATTGCTCACATATGAGTGTCCTTCAGTGGTGTACGTACAGCTGACGACTGAGAAGAACCAGGCACGCTGCAGACGCCCCTGTGGATACTACGCATGAAAATCTCTCAAACTGCATGAAAACCGTACCTTTTTTAGCAGCAGGGTAGTTTCCTTCTTTGAAGTATTCGTTACCCTTCTCCCGGTGTTGTTCTGCAAGCTCAGGGTTGATATATGCCTCTCTTTCCTTCTTCTCCTTCAATTTCTTCACCTCATTCAAAGCATTTCGCGTGGCCCGGTTGTTGTCTTCACAGAGAGCTTTCTCGTAAAAATCAATCGCGTCTGCATACTGTTCCATACGTGTCTTGCATGCTGCCATGCGGCAATACACCTGAAACCATCCAGGAACAGATTTCAACATAGAAAACTGCACAAGCCCCAGGTCTCTATCGCTGGCACAGCTCAGCCTATCCTTACTACAAGAGTGTCGTGCCGTCCCCGTTGTAGGGCGTGTCATATAGCTCTTGAGGAGTGAGGCCTGACGTTGCAGATAGAAGGCGGGGCTTCACGAGATGTCTTTTCCCACTCTAAGCGACGACAATATGTGCATAGATCACAGCAGACAGAAACGCGGTACGTGTACGCCAGGGGGTTAGGGTGATAGGGCGAAAACAGTAAGTAACACCTGTTCCGCCGTCAGGTGGAGGTCATCTGCCACCTTACTACGCTACCTCGGAACCACGAAGAAAGCGGCCGTCTGCCCCTGTCCGCTGTGTGTGTGTGAAGGCAGTCTCTGGGAGCATTTTAACGTACCTGCATGCATGCGTAGTGACGGGTGCATATGCGCTAGCTACATCCTAGAGAGGCGACACGGAGGAGGCACGTCTCCAACGAGGTTTGCTACTCTCAGATGCAGTTTGTCGCTACATGTTTTCTTAGTGTAACAGCTCGTCACTGTGAATGGAAATGCCTTCAACATACTGAAAAGAGCAAGGATTGAGAAGTAGAACGAGCAATCACTCTTACCTTGGCAACTTTCGAGAAATCAGCTTTGCATTCATATCGCTTATCGAGTGCTTCCTGGCACTCCGCCAGGCACTTGTCGTACTCACCCATCTCCATGTATACCGCTGAAAAGACAACAAGCGTCACCAGCAGAAAAGTAGGTCCTAGTGGCGGATGCCTTAAGTCGGAGACCGGATCATATGGAGGAATAACATCTTGAATAGACAGAAGAGCTTCAGCCGTATCATATCACCACGCGATCCGACCTGTGCCGCACTTTCAAGCATTCATACAAGTGTATGACGAGCTTCCCAGCTGGTTCCTTACACAGCTCCTACATGTGGTGGAGTATGTAACACCTTACTAGCACACGGAGTCGGCGAATAGACGACACGGAAGAAAATTTATGTGAAGTTTCACGGCTGTTTAAGAATGAAGAAAGTCTATAGCTGGAGATCCACCGTGAAAGCAGGAGACTGTGTCATCTGGGCTATCTCAGGAGGCCGTCGTGAGCCAGACTAGCTTGCAAACAAGATTTCTCAGTGCTTGTCACAATTGAAGCACCAATCCTTTCTTTTATCGTGACACTAGACATCATGTAACCCGAACTCTAGGCCATCCTCAATAGAGATAGAAGGGAGAACAAAGGCGTCTGTGTGCATCATCGAGGTACCTGCTTTGTTATTCAGATACAAGATTTCTTTGGGATTCTTTGCGATAGCCGCATCATACGCTTCAAGGGCCTCTTGAAACTTCTTTTGCTTATAAAGTTCATTCCCTTTCTGCTTTAAAGCCTCAGCTTCCTTTTCCTCTTCTGTTAACTCCTTGGCAGGTTCTTCCGGCTTCTTCGTAGCACCCGGCTTCGATCCCGAGGGCTGCTGCTTTTGCGGAGGAGGCGTCTCTTCTTCTTCCTCTTGCAGGTCTCCACCCATTGCTGCAAGCACACCTTCCTTTATCCGTACATCCTAAAAGCGTCAGAGATCAGAGGACCGTATTCACACGACAACGGGGTATGTTATCGAATCGCACATGTATATCGATATATGTATATATGCATATTTACAGTTACGTGAATCCGCTGGTACTACAGCAAAGCCAAGCAAGTTGAACTTTCCTTTTCCTCCTTCACGGAGCTTTTTGTGAGAGAACAACATGGGCCGCCTGGTGACTTTCTAGCTGTCCAGACACTTCTTACCGACCGTCTAAGTGAAAGGACATCGGTTTCGAAATGCTGTCGAAGAATCAGCGGACAGGAGTAGGAGCTCTAGCATCTAACAAGAGACGTCTGTGAAACCTGAGGAACTGAGCTGGGGAAGGCGTCTTGAAAGATGGAGTTAGCACCACCGTGCATGCAAATATTCTCACTAGCTTCTGAGGGCATGCGGTGCTGCCATTCATGCGAGTCGCAGAAGGGGATGCAAGGGCGCCAAACGATACAAAAGGAGACGCGGGTGTCATCGGATTTATAGACACAGCTAGCGACTGTGTCAACCCGGCATCTTTTTCGGTATTATTGAGAGTCTTACAATCGCTATGTATATTCACCCCGGCCTATGAGATCGCTTTCTATCTTTGTCCACCCAACGGTGGGTGGATACAAAAATAGGAAGCGTTATTACAACGAACCGTTGGTTGCTTGACTGTGCTACATACAGTACGCCTCCAACATGGACGTCCGCATTCACCGCCGACACTCGGGAGAACAGGAGGCTCTTCTACCTCAGGAAAACAAAGAAAGTAGAGAGGTAAGAACCCCCTGGTACTACGGTGTTCAACTGGCGGCCGATCTACTTGCTTACAGGTGGCGGAAGCTGATCACACGAGCTAGCTAATCAATACACGTGAATTCCCAGTGAGGTTTCTCCCTATTCAAGGACACCTACATTTTACAAGCGTTTACGATGAAAACAAGAGAGATTCGGTACCACAGAACAGCCAAGCTCGTACGTACCGGCTGTGCCATGATGAGCTTTAGAGACTGCGGATTCTTTTGAACTTGCTTCAAGATCTCTGTGAGACGATAGGTATATTCCGGGTCTTCCTGTTGGTACTTCGCCAACTTCGGGTGTTTATTGATCGCCTGTGCTGCGGCTAGCATTGCCTGCATAGAGGCGAACTGATCTGTCTGCTGCTGAACCTGATAAGAGAGAGACAGAGACAGCCACTCTCGCGCTGGATGAGAAATACGACAAAATGCGTTGAGTGGGTTCAGGCCAGCCCATCTATCTGACTTCATACGAGCAGATATCCTAATACCACCGGAGGTGCTTTTTTACTCCTTCTCAGTTATTCAGCTGAGAAAGGCAGATGCTATCTCACAGCAATAAACATACAGAAAGGACTAAAACAGCGATGCTCTGAAGTGATTAAGATACACTATAACTCACACTCTTTCTACATATATCTTTTGCAACGATAGAAGCGAGAAAAAAGCCACCGACAATCCGACCTTTCCAAAGAAGTTCTTCTTCACAGAAAAAGAGTACGGCCACACCTCGTCATTGAATCGAATGTCTGCGTTCCCGGAGCATACTACGCGTCGTCTCCGATACAACCCAAGGCGTGAGGCTCGAGAAGATAAATGTGTCCGGGATGTCTACGTGTCTGTGGGGTGGAGGATGGCAGTAAGTCTTGGCCGATTCAACATATCACCGGCAACATAGATGCCCTCCCTGTACGTACACCCCGCAGACACAAACTCACTCGCGTGAGGTTGACGTGGTCTGGCTGGCAACAACCACTTGTCACTTCATGTACGTTGTACAGACAGAAAAGGAAATGT
Organism: Cystoisospora suis; assembly: GCF_002600585.1. NCBI lineage: Eukaryota > Apicomplexa > Conoidasida > Eucoccidiorida > Sarcocystidae > Cystoisospora > Cystoisospora suis. Next base: position 98,938 of record NW_027153045.1, read on the forward strand.
ACACAGACTCTGCACATATACAGTTGGGGCACTCCACTTGGCACGAAGTTCGCCCAGACGTACCTGGGCAAGTCCTTCACTGAGCTGTGTGTTGGAGGGATCGACTTGCAAGCCCTTCTCGTATGTAGCTTCAGCTTCTCTGTATCTCATTAAGCGGAACTCTGCTAGTCCTTTGCGCGAATATCCCTGTATTACAAAGAACCGACAACCAGACGAGAAAGAGATTTGCAACCCACTGGGTCCCAGACACGGGAACCTCGATGCAAGGAAAGCAGGCCCAGTGAGAACACGAGGGACGGAGATTCGGGAAGAGGTCCCAGGGGAGAGCGTAGTGCTCGCAGGCAGTAGCTATCCGAGTCTTGATAGGTCTAAGCCAATCTACTTGAATCCCGCTTAATATCTTGCGAGAAAAGGTTGAAACACTGGAAGGGCGAAAAGAACATCGAGCCGTGAAGTGTCCTGTTGCGCGGCGAGAATACCACGGAGGATGAGAGCTTCATCAAAAACAACGTGGACGCGATGACAAGCTGACCTTCCCCGGTGTGGAAAACAATCAAGCGACAACAGCTCGGCACGATACCGGCTGACGAAGCAGCACACCCCTGCCTTAAGAGAAAGAAAAGGCGCCGTCACG
>NW_027153046.1:0-214 GCF_002600585.1 Cystoisospora suis
GCAGAGTTCGTTCTCCCACGGCTCACGCTACCGCCTTGAAGAGGGGGTGCGCTGCCTCAACTCTCCTGTTCCCAACAGGAGTGCAAATCTCTAACTAACGTAGAGTGGCCCCCCCCACTCTATTCATTCATCCTATATGATAATAAATTAAATCCAACTTGACTTAACTCTTTACACACTTTAAGTTCGTTCCTGCACCCTCGGGTGCCACCGC
>NW_027153046.1:490-19311 GCF_002600585.1 Cystoisospora suis
TGCGTGTTACCTATTGTTATTGTGCTTGTGTAGTACTGTGTTCGTGAAATTACCACTGTGCTCAGTATGTTCCGTGCTACCTATCTATCCAAGGTGTGAACTCACTGTTGCTACTCTTAGATGCTACTATGGTAATGTGTGCAGTATGTTACTAATTTATTTAATTATTATGCTAAGTGCTTAGTATGTAAAAAAATATTTCTAATATGAAACTGGTTCTTGAAAAATATGTTGAACTTCTTTGAACGTGTTACCCTATTCCAAGCTGTTGCTGAAGTAGGCTGCGTCAGAGCGCGCAGTGCTCTGACATTTATCTTCTGATTAGGCTCCTCTAGGAGCCCTATTACGGCTTTCCTGAAATCCGCGGACCGTAGTTTCGCCCTCCCGGTCCGTGAGTCAACTTGGCTGCCCGACTATTAGGCTGTCCCTCCGACCTATGTCGGCCTTGTCCAAGTTTTCTTGTTTTTACTTGCTTTCTCCGAGCTTCAAGGCTCTGATCACGTTCTTCCGTCCTCGGCGGGCTCATTAGGCTCCCCTATGGGCCCTCTTTATTACCTATGTGTGTGGTGCCATTGCCATGCTACCTGACGCGGCGTGGCGCGGCCCAGAAAAACTGGAGTTGCGAATATGCTAAGAAATATCATCCCGCCTGAATGCGGGGCTCTGAAAACTCCTAAAAAGACAAGGTGCCTAACGCGCCTTGGATTAACTTCCCAAGTGGCCTGGCTGCTGAGACCAGCCAAAATCGTGCTTCGCTGCGCCTGAGTTGCGGGGCAGACAGCGCTTGCCCCGGCTCTAGGCTGATTAGGTGAAAAATATCGATTTTCTAATTTGCGTGTACGGCTATAATTCAGGTATCTGTAGATGCCTTTTCTTCTCCTCTATTCAACTGTGCTAGTTCCAAAGCGGTACGGGGCCTAGGTGCCGCGTAAAGCCGCCGTGCAGTCCCCGTCCCTTGCTTTAGCTCACGGACACAGGGTCGTGCACTCCCTTTACCCCAAACAGGCTTCTACTCCCCGAAACGCTTTCAATAGGTTCTCTCGGGTCACTTTTCTCTTTTAGCCTTCACTAGAAGGCGTCAGTCTCCTTGTTCTGCTTGCGCCGCGCCTTGTTCCTCTCCAGTGCCGGTGTAGGCGATGCATCGATGAACTGCTGGGGCTGCTCAATATTCTTACGTGGCGAGTTCGCCTTCTCCGGGGCTGTAACTCTCTCCGTATGCCCTCGTTGGGGCTGTCTCACGATTGTGAGCTTGCGGGCTGCGTGAGCTGACCGCTCTAGGTGGCTGGCGAATCTGCCTGCTCCGTCTGTCACCTTGACCTCCGCGATCCATGTGCGTCGAGCTCCTGGTCTTGGTTTCGCCCGTTCCGGCCTTGCTGCTTTTGCTGTAGGGAGCTCCTGGTCCCTAAACTTGATTGCTGTTTTCGCAGCTGCGCGAGATTCTCTCCTTCTTCTGTTGCATCGTTACGCAATCTGAATCTAGGCAGGTCGCGGGTGCCTGCCTTAACTTCGTATGGTCTACGATCGCCATTCTGGTAAAAATAGAGCACTACTTCGTGGCAGTCGAGGCAGGATTGCAAAATCCTGACAATCGTGCTGACGGCGGACGCATCCAAGCACGCGATAGGGGCGGTTCTAGAGCAGGAAGGCGTGCCAGTGGCGTTCGAAGCAAGAAAGATGGGGCCTAGAAGGCAGTTTTTGCCGGCCTGCGAGAGCGAATTGTTGGCAATCGCCTACGCCCTCACCGAGCAGAAGCAGTGCATCGGCACGTGGCCGGTGACGGCGGAGACCGACCACGCTAGGCCGAACGTTGACGCAAAAACAAGCAACAACGAGACTAGGGTACTGGTTGGGAAAGCTGGCTGGCTGCAGCCTGAAAGTCGTTCGACAATCCCGAGAACACCAAAGACATGGAAGACGCCGCTAGCGGATGGCAAGATATGGTCCGCGCGCTGCACCGTCACGCGCAGAGGGACAATCCGGCTGTCAAGATTGCCGGAGCGCCTAAGCAAAAGCGAGCGTCTCCAAACATGCGCTGAAGTGTCTCGCCCTAACAAGAGGTGAAAGGATAAACGCCTAGCACTGCCATTATTATTCGAACGAACCGAGTATAAGATGCAGGGAAATTTCTCCTGGGTACGCAACAAGCAAGGATAGAGAGTCTGCGTGCCGGTAGGCACGATTCGACGAGAAGCCCTTTAACATTGCTACGACCACGTTCTCCAGGACACCCACAAGTCTCCAGGACCGAACTTGCCGCCAGGAGCTTGTCTTCACGGCCAGAGATGGGGGACGTCACCGAAGCCTTCGTCGAGTCCTGGGCGGCCTGCGCAAGGAGCACGGACGGCTTCACCAGCGGGCTCTTGCAGCCTCTCCCCATCCGGCACTCTCGGATGAAATCAATGCCGATTTGACCGTATGCCTTTCCAAAACTAACGACGGCTACGACGTTATTGCAACGATTGTGTTCAGGCTCACCAGACGGCGCACTTCGTGCCCACTCCTCAAGTGTTTAGGGTTTACCGAGACGACGAGGGAATCAGAACGGGCACAAGCCTACCGGAAGAAGTATGCCGAGGCCGAGAGGCGACCTGCATCCAGTCGGTCGTTGAGTGTGGCTGAGCACAGCCAGCTTCCTGGAGGAAGGGTCCAAGGCCATCGGCTACCTTTTCGGGGCCCCGTCAAGATTCTGGAGCTCGAGCGACCTGCCTCTTGGCTAGCTCACCCGGTTTATCGTGCCACTGCCGTCGCCAGCTGGGGAGGAACCGTGGCACCATGGCAGGCGCCTCAGCCCAACGACGAATTCATCGTGTATGGGACCGCCGCGAAGGAGGAGGAGGCAGGCAGCGCTGGTTGGACGGTCCCACAACGAGGAACCGGCCCGCCATCTCATAAACTCACCTCAAGCGCCACGTACGAACTGGCCATGGTATCTAGAGGACCCAATTTGACTGGTGGCCCAAACGCGCTACACCTGTGTTGGGGTGCATAAAAGAAAGTTCCGGCAGTAAAGTCCCCCTTACACCTCTCCATGCGCTTCCCGCTGTCAAGTAAGCTTTGTCACATTTGCAGGTCTCCCTGTTCAAGACGTGAAAGAGATGCATGGCTATTGTTCGAAAAAGTGTAGAGAGACTTAATAGGGTCTCAACGGTATTGAAAAGAGCAAGGAAAGAAAGTGCTGACCATCGTTCTGTCCGCGAGCATAGGTATGTATTTCTTTGGATATATGCGTACATATCTCTGTACGTATGTATAATGTATTCGCCTACACGTGTACCTCCCTGTGGATGTCTGCTTATACCCCAGTACAGATATTTCGCTAGATCTGGGGCTGTTGTACGTATCTCCGCAAGGCGAGAGTGGGAGGTTTTATTTTGCAGCTGCGCTGACTATCAAGAAGATAACAAGCTTACCTGTCTGTTGCACAAGACAGCGAAGACTGTGTTCGACTCCGCAGGGCTTCGAGGGCGAAGACGCATTTCCAGGGTACTATTACCCTACCACCACCGTCCCTCTGGCCCGTCCCCGTCTCTCACTCCACCAACCAGGTTCTCACACTCACCCAGCCAAGCATCAAGAAGAAAGCGAATAAGCCTCTCTCATGCGTTTGATGTTCTGTTGCAAGCATTCTTGTTTTCTCCCTGGGTCTTCGCAAACTCGTCAGTCAGCAAGGCTGCCGGTTTATCCCTAGATTCAAACGGCGTGTTTCTTCTAGCGGATGGCCGATCTCTTCGGAAAGATGGCGAGATCATCATCTTTCTTCTTCCCTCTCTCTCTCCTCTTCTTCACAATCTTCCTTTTTTTTGGCCGGCACTTGACAAGTGAAAACGCTTCTTCTGTCATCAATGCAAATGCTGCTGAAGCTTCTTCTGGAGACAGTAAGGTTTTTTGTCCTTCTTGAGAACATGTCTCCTTTACCTGTGAAACAGCCGGGCCGGGCGGGAGCGGGGCCAAGGTGGCTGGCATGAGAAAGAAGGGCAAGACGAACAGGTGGAGGAAAGACTATTTTCTCTACTTGTGCTGAAGTTATGCGCCTTCACAAGCTTGTCTTATTTCTCTGTATAGATTAGTAGGGGGAATTTCTCAGCCGTCCCAGCAGTGGAAACGGCACGGGGTATCATCTTCATTCGGGCTCTCTTCGGACATACCTCTAGCACTCCGGGTCTTTCACCCGGAGCGAACCAGCACCGTCTGAAAGTTTTTTTTAGTCAGAGAGGAAAGAGTCGATACAGATGAACTGAATCAGAGGAGAGACCGTTTTTTTGGTTGTCGGCGGTGTTTCTTGCACATGCGTGCCATGATGATTGATTTTCGTTCTACTGCTTCACCTGCGTGAGGGTGAGTGAGACTAGCGACCAAGGAGTGTATGGGCGTGTGGAGAGTACAGGCGATTTTCCGTCCTGATGTTTGTCCTTTTCGCGCGTCTTGTCTGTCCGACTTTCTACTAGGTGCGGGATAGCGTAGGGTAGGTACCCTGTTTCGATACGTTAGAGGGTCTACATGCTGTGAGTGACTGCCTCGCAGGAAAGCCTATCGGGTCTGTGTACGACCGAAAGAAGTGTCTAGCGTACAGGGAGGGATTCCACTCGTTTTAAGGTCAGTCTACAGCCTTGTCACGTCGACATCCCTCGTGATATCTTCTTACATGAGAGAAGGAAGTTAAAAACGACGTATGAGTCCTGCGAGTGATTTTTCCAGGGCTCGCTGTCTCCAGCAGTCTTTTTCTTCGTTCATGAACCTTCTTTGCTGATCCTGGACTTGCTCCTCTGCTACCTCTTGTTTCTTCTTCAGCAGAGGAGGCGGCGGCAGAGGAGGTGGCGCCAAGCGACACTGAGACAGGTCCTGAGATTGATATGAATGTTATAATCAAGACAGTGAAGGGTCTTGGTCTAGATCCAAAGATTTTAGAACACTTATCCACTGCTTTAAGTGCCGACCATGGAAGCGATCAAGAAGAGGAGGATGAATCGCCTCGTCGTAGAAGAAAAAGCTCGAGAGACGCTCATGAAGATGATAGTGAATCAAGACACGAAAGTAAATCGTATGACGACAGTGACGATGAAGACGACGATCACTGAAGAAGGCATTCTCAATATATGTCCGTAGTTTTTATTATTCAACCAAGATAAGAAAGATAAAATGCAAGAGTCCAGACGGAGAGCGAAAGTGGATCAGTTAGCTCGAACCACTGGCGACTCGGGAACGGAGGATAGAAAGGGAAGAAGGTAGGGAAGAGCCTGACGATGAGAGTGTGGTGCTAACGAACTCTCTTTGAAGAAATGGCAGAGCTCTGATTATCTTTTTCCTTACTATTTTCTTTGCTTTTGAGTGTGACGCGAGAAAAAAGATTGGGAAAGATCGGTGTGCGCCCCGTGGTGTTGTATTTCTATCAGTGGAGTAGGACATGTGGCTTTATGAGTGGTCGCCGTCATTCACGAGTGAGGCTGAGTCGGATGAAGTTAAACGGGATAACAGAGACGAAGGTGGCGACGGTAGGTATGTATTTGTGGGCATCTATACACGCTCCCTCTAGGTCTGTTTGCCTTGTCTTCTTTAACTCCCTTCCCCTAGTCTTCCCGACTTCCTTTCTGGTGTTTCGAGTCACTGGGGAAATCTGAGTGTGTCGGCCCGGTCTCCTGTAGTTTTCTTTTAGTTCACTCCGGCAAGGAATGTATGTACGGCGGTAGTAAGGGGTGATCGCGCTGGGATGCAGGTGCGGAAAATGTCAATCAAAGCATTTCCAATGTCTTTCTTTGTAGAACGTGTTTGTCTTGTTGAAAGAGACACCGATGCCTAGACGTCTCTCATTCAAAAGTTACTTGTAAAACCTCTTAGGCATGATGGAACCCAACCCCTCGGTTGGCCGATTTCTTTATTATTGAATACCCATGTAGTCGAAATGTTTGGAACCGAGGCAGGAAAGAAGATAGTCGGAATGACGGATGACTAAAGGTGGTGATTCCCATCAATGAAACAAACCTTCTGATATGGGTACACGTAGATACATGTTGGAGCGTATCAAGAAAGAGAATAAAGTGAGTGTGCGGACGACTATCTAGATGCTTGTGTACTTCCCGCTCAGTTGTGGATGTGTGTAGTTGCATGATAGACACGTGTAGCTGGGTGACCGTGTATTACCAAACAGCGGGGTGTATTCTTAGTACTTGGAGAGACAGAAGCGAGTAAAGTGCCCAGACGCCGTTCTTCCTTCTTTATGCCAGTTATAAACTCTTCTGGACGTAAGGATCTCACGCCTGTCTTCCGAGAGCTCCACTGAATAGATCTGCGTCTCTACGGAACACTGAACGGAGGATTAAGATGAAACCAACGAGCCGCGGGATCTTCTTCGAAACGCGGACGGGAGAGTGCCAGGTCTTTGCACGGGAGTAGTATTTCCCGTACTGCCTTCCAAGTGTGACCCGAGCTCATGATGGAGAGGCCGCGCTGTAAAGACAGCAGGTGCGTGGAAGAAAGGAGTAAGAGAACATATAGTTGAGAGCTCTTCAGCTCACAGCACATCGACAAGCGAATATCACAGACTAGAACTAAAATTCACACGGTGCTGGGTACCTGAGATGGTCGCAGCTAAAATCACTGAAGCGAGAGCGCGAACTCCTCTGTATTTGATTCTTGACGTTCGTTCGTTCTTGTCATTCTCTCCAGATGCACGTGCATCATGATACAAGGCATGCATGCACAACCCGCCCGCCCTCCTCTCTTGACCACAACACTCGCTCCTCTCTTAACAAATCTCTTCGAGATTCCTGATCCGTATCTTCGTCGGCTTCTTCCATACATCATCTGCTCAGCTACACCTAGAAAAACTGGCTATTCCGGTTCTCCGGCCCATGGAGCTGTAGACGTCTTAGAAGGACGAAAGACAACAAGAAGAAAGAGAGCATCGCAGCTGGAAGCAGTTGGAGACAAGATGTAGTGCAGAGAGGAAATAAAGAAGAACGCTTCTTAGCTGCCCCGGCGTCTATGTATTTGTCAGTGTCTTGGGAAGCTTTTTAGCTCTGAGGACAACAGAGAAGGGAATGAAATAACTGCTCACTTTTTTTCCTTCTGAAGTGGCTCGATGGTGAGTCCCTCTTCGTTTCGAGACTCTGTGATCCGCACACGACAAACGACGGTAGCAAAGAGAAGAAGAACCATGATCTCGATCTTTCACCGAAACAGGCCTTTCTCTCGTTTCGTGGAAGAGCAGCATTTTTATGCATGCCATCACCAAGCAGAGAGTTCCAACTGTAGTACAACTAAATTTTCTCTTACCCATTCCTTTCTAGTTTCCAGGCAAATTTTGTCCGCTGATGTGAAACCATAGAGACCCTTCCTCTATTTTTAGGAGACGCCGTGCTCGTCTTCCTCTCCCCACTTGGTGCTTCTTTCCCGGGGCATACCGCCTTGCGCTTCTTGGATTGAACTTCATTCATCATCATCACATGGCTTTCTCATCTTCGCTTTTTTTTTGATGGTCGTAAGATCGTAACGTACAACTACTCAACCCATTCGTCTTTTTCCCTGTCTAAATTCTTTTCTCTTTTTCGTTCCTGAACCACCTCTTCATCATCGGATCATCGTCGCGTGTTCCTCACCGTCAAACGCCAGTGGAAATGCGCCGGCTTTTCTTCTTTTGAGATGTCGATCGAATCCTTTCTCTCCTACTTGCTATCTTTAAGACGATGGTGATATGCGTGGAGTGTTCTAATGCTTTACCTTGTACTTACCGTGAGTACCCTCGTGGGTCCTTGAATATACGTCTACAGAGATGTGAAGGCTGTGGATGTATAGCAGATAAGTACATTGAGTATGAGCTTCTCCTTATTATAATTGATCTTCTTCTTCATAAAAAGCAAGCTTATCGTCATGTTCTCTTCAATAGGTTACCTTACGCTGATACAGGAGTACCTCCTCCTCTTCGAAGTCTCGCTATCATCTGTATTCTCTTCGATATGTATACGCGATGGTTTCTAATTCATGTACATCTCATGGAAGCCTATTATCGTACTGAAGAGCGAGAGAAAGAGGGGGAAGAGAAGCAACCGGAAAAACAAGGAATCAAGAAACCTGGAAAAGCTGAGGAAGACGAAAGCGAAAGAAAAGAAGATGAAGAGAGAAGTCCTAGAAAACCTGGAATCTGTGATGCCAGACTCCCTTCCGTAGGGCAGACAAACAAGAAGGAGAAAAGCTTGAAACAGAGAGAGTGGAAGCCTCTTTATACTTCTTTCCTTTTGAGTGACCATGAAGATTCGAGAGACGTCTTCTCCTCGTCTGAGAAGTTTTTTGGCGAGTGTATGTACACTGGAAGCTCTGTAGATGGTATATCATCATCACTTAGCCACTTGCACTGTCGTGTTTTTCCGTTACAATGTTTAAGAGCTTCCTCAGTTGTCCGTCAGCTGAGAAAAGAGAGCTTTCATGGGGAGCAAAGAGCTGATACAGTCAAAGGATTTAGGGACGAAAATGATCAAGAGAAGAAAGGAGAAGAAAGAAAGAGAAGCCGAGAGAACAAGAAGGTCCTCATACAACAGATTCCGTCATATTCTCAGCTTTCTTCACGAGAAGATTCACGTTTCAGTCTACGTCTGAAAGATCATCATCTCTCTCTCTATCCAATCTTCTCTTCTCCCTCTTCTGCTATGAACCGGTTTTTACTTTTTCTTGATATCTCGAAGACAACTTCCTCTTCTTTCTCACCTGTGCTGAGATGCCTTCGCCGACATTTTCTTCATCTCTCGATTCCCCCTTCTAAGAGATTCTTTTCCTGTGATTTCCGTCTAACCTGCTCTTCTTTTTCGTTGTCATCGTCTTCGTTTCATTCTCTCTCTCGTGGACACACTATCTTTTTGTTTCAGACTTCGCAGAAGAGGAAAAATACTTCAAGATCTCTTTTTTCTTTGTCTTCTCCCCCTCTAGTCTTCTCTCCTTCTTCTCTTTCTTCCTTTTTCTGTACTCCCGCAGAGAATCTCTTCTTGTCTCTTGGTGTGGCCACACCTTTGGCGGGCGGCCTTATAACGTCGGGGAGAACTCCTAAACAGGTCACTCGTATCACTCATTTTCCGTCGTCTTTTCCTCTCTTTCCATCCTTTATTGTAAGAAGATCTCCTTTTCTCAGCAGAAGAAGAAAACTCTCCCTACGAGATATAACAGTGGAAGACAAAAACAGGCGGGACCGATTTCCTGTAAGGACATCCATAATGAGTCACCCCGGCTTCCCTCCTACCTCGTCATCTGTCAACTCTCCTGTCCACGTTTACACTCGCTTTGAGATTCCCTCCAACGAGAGAGACTCTTTCTTCAATCTTCCTGTCGAACTTTTGTATGAAGAATACAAGAATCTTTTGATAGATGAAGACGAAGAAGAGAAAGAGGGATCAGAAAAGCGTCTTCTTCGGTTTTCTGATGCTCTGCCAGAAGAGACGTCTGTTTCTTTTCCTCTCTCTCTCTTCTCCACCGATGAGGTGAACCCCTCCCTGTCTCCGAAATCGTTATCTTCGGAAGAATGTGAAAAAGAATCTTCAGAAAACCTCGACTCTCATCTTTTTGCTAGGTCGGCGTCATCGTGGTCGCCTGTCTCTTCCTTATCTTCTCGAGACAAGAGCGAGTTCTTCTTTCTCTCTCCAGCTGAAGTTCATACAGATATCCTAAGATGGCTTCTAGCGAGTAGCCCAGCAGCTTCGTGGGATTCTCAAGTCCTCATTCTATTCTTCTCTATCTTTGATTTCTTCGTCTACTTGTTCTCCGTCATTCTTCTTACCCGATTCTTTCTCTGGTGTATATACAACAGACGAAGATGGAAGCGAAAGACGAAGATGCTCTCGTCGTCTCAATACCTCAAGAACCAACTACGGAAGATGAATGTCTTCTCATCTTCACCCTTGACGCACAGTATGTCTGTCTCCGCCTCTGATAAGAAGTTAAACCAGGAGTCCTTCATTCGGTATCTTCGGCAGTCACATCTCATTTCTGTATCTTATCTCTTGAGGTTCTTAAGACAAAGCTATCATTCTCTGTTGCGGGAGAAAGAAAAACATCATTCGGTCGCACTCTCATCATCCTTCCGCATCAGAGAAGAAGATTGTGAGAGTTGTGGAGAGGGGGGAAAGATGATGAGAAGAAGGCGGAAGAGACTTTCTTCGTCGTCGTGTTCTGTGTCTCAAGATAGTTGTTTGGAAGAAGAAGAAGTAGCTGGTGTGACGAAGATCACGAGAAAGAAAGTCACAATAAAGCCTCTCAAAGAAGAGCAAGAAGACGAGAATGAAAGAAAGCAGGTGAGAGGAGAAGGAGAGCAAGAAAAAGGAATGTATTTCATTCTTGACGAGAATAGCCATGCGATTCGCCAGAGAAACGTCGGGGACAACAGTCATGAAACTTCTTCTCTGCATGCGTCGTGTGTCTGCTCTACTCCTCCTCCGCCTTCTTCGTCTTTCTCTCCCTTGCAGCCTTCTTCTTCGCTTTGTTCTTCTCCTGCTCTCCTGTCTGATGAGAGACATCACCATCGTCATCCTCATGACTTGACGAAATGCAAAAAGAAGACGAAAGTCTGGAGTGTATGGATCTATAACAAACCTCCTTCTTCTTCTTCACGCCGACTTGTCCTTCTACACCAGAGGGAAGGGGAAGAAGAGAGAGGAGTGGTAATGATCAAATACAACTATCTGGCGTCGGCTGTGATAATCTCAATGTTCATGAAGATAGGTATTCTGTTAATGATGGCGTGGGGCGAGGAATGTCTTCATTTAAGACATATCGTTTCTCTCTTCACTCTGACATCTAATATAGTAGCTCTCAATGTTTTCTTGAATGGAAGTTATTCAAGAGCCTCATGCGTTATCATTCTTCTCGCCACCTTCTTGAAAAGTTTCATCAGGTATATCTTTCAGTTTTACTTCTTTTCCTTCTTACAGCTCGGCTCAACCAAGAGCTTTCTCATGGGAGCTTCATCTCCACCCTATGCATCGTCTGACTCTTCTACTTCTTTATTCCCTTTTCCTCTTGGTTCTGGTTCTTCTCCCTCTCCTGATGTTTCTTCATCTTCTACTATCATTAACACTGATTCCCTTGATACTGACGGTTGTACTGAGGAGTCCTCTTTTCCTATGAGTTTTCATTTGATGGTTTCGTTTTTCATGGAGGGGATAAAGAAAGCGAAAAGATTTCTTTTCTACTTCCCGTCCTTTAGTAAAACGTTCCAAGAAGGAGAAGCTTTCACAGATCGATTGGAGTTCTTGAGCCGTACTCTCATCTCTTGTCTTGACTTCTTCCTCACATAATACAATGGAACCATGCCGCGACGAGATGCGTGCAAACGCTATATCGATCCTGACGTTCTCTCTTCTTCTATCGGTGTGTTTTAGGAGTATCTCTCTACTTCAACAGCCGAGAATTTTGGTTTTCATTGTCTTTTCTTAGATTTTATCCAACAGTCCGAAATACAAGCCGCAGAGGAGAAGTACCTTCGGTTCGCTTGTAAGTGTATTACAACCACAACGTCACCAGGTGGCCGCGCCACAGGACTGTTACTAAATGATTGTTCTGATGTGTCTCGTTGAGTGTCGACATGGCAGTCTATGTGCATTCACGCCTGGAGACACACGGCTCAGGTGCTTGCTATACTTGTGATGTCTCGGGTCGGTACCACCAACGTCACCCGACAGGGTCTGCGCGGAAATAAACATGTCAGCTTTTTCACACCGCTGGGTTGTCCTGCTGGCCCCAGAAAGAAAATGGACTGCTACATGTCTGCCCTGAAATAACCCACACACTTGGGAAACACCTCTAGAATGTGGTAAAAGAAAATAAGAGAAAGAGTTTCTGCGTGATCCTGTGGCTATTCAGCGCTCTACAGCGCCGACGTCAGACGCGGGTATGGCCCTGCACACATCCGGTCACTCGTTGCAGAAGAGTGCTATTTGCTTGAAGAAAACAAGTAGTGAAGATGCTTAGTTCCTACACGAGTGATCAGCAGGCACGCCGTACGCTGCAGGCGGTCCACCGCGTCAAGCTTCCCATATCCTGACGTGCTCACGATACATCGTTGGTCTCGGCGAAGTCCTCCCTGAGACAACAACTCTTTGCTACACGGGCGGCCTTACGAGTCCTCGGTAAAACGGGGGCGGAGTGCAGCTAGAGCAAAAGGGTTATGTGTTGTAGCTGGGTAGCCTCGCGTGCCACATGAAAAATGTCGCCCGTTCCCGCACTTTACTGAAGTGGTGACCTAAAGTTTCTGTTCCGGTGGGCCTGGATTCTGAGGCTCTCTGTCATTAGTCCGGTCGGGCACTGACCGGGCAAGGAATCCGAAACGTCTTCCAACTGGCGCCTTGAATCGGCGAGCGGTCTGAGGAACACCGGCTATAGCGTCCGAGGCGAACACAGACACGCAGTGGTTTGCTGTAGCCCTTCAGGCTTCGTTACGAAAGACACACCACTGCCAAAAAAACTGCTGCAGCTGTAGCGGGGGAGGAGGTGACTGCACCCACACCAGAGGACGGGAAGTGTCACAATAAGCACTCCTCGTGACTATTCTCCTTTAGATACGAGGGCAGGAGTCGAACTGCCAGACTTGCAGTACTGTCCTGTACAACTGTGACGCACAGCCCGTGGCGGGTTTATCTACAGGCTGTTCCTCTAGATCCCTCGTCTCACGCGGTAATTTCTCTGCCAAAGATAGGTTTCTCTTCTACTGACGGCGCGTTCATTCTGTTTGCGACAGTTTAAGTTCCAGTTCTCGGCACTCGTGACCTGAGAACACACCACAGAGTCCCTGAATGAGATACCACCTATTCAAGCCTGTTGAAACACCGCTCTCGAAAGCGTCACCACGTCGCCGCACACATTCCCACTGTAGGGAAAAAACCAAGACCGCTCGCCTCCGCTCATAAGCACAGCTGACCTAACATTCAGTATACCGCAGAGCCACTCGGCGCCATCTGCCGAAGGCCTGAATGCACGGCCGCCCCATTCAACGGCGTGCCGCAATCCCGCTACTAGCAGGCCGTCACGTACTTTACACCGGACAAGATTGAAATATACCGACAATATTTTCTTGCCGCAACACAGCGTCGAAAACGCCCCTGGCCACCGGCTAAAGCACTGCCCCAAAGTGCCGGGATTCCCTCGTGGTCACCCCGGACACATCCCAAGGCGCTAGGCTACCGAGAATGGCGTTCACGAGTCTTTTCAGGACCAAGTAGTGCTAGCACAACAAATATATTGTATGTGTTCGGCTATTATCTTTACGACTATTATGTTAGTGTTAACCGTTCTATCCTAACTAGAGCTTTAGTAAAAATTCTACTAGATCTACATCTCAACACAGAATTCTGTGATTCTATGTACTCAGGTAATAGTGTATTATATCAACAGTCGTTCTGGTTTTTTGGACTAATGCCTTTTCCAAGGAAGTCCGTGATCTGCTTCTTTAACTCCTGTAAGTCATCGTTGGACAAGTTGTGGTTCTGGGTATGGTATTGGGGAATTTCTTCTGGTATGAGCTTGATTTGGTGCTTTATGAGTTTCTCAATCCCTCCATGAGGTGGTAGGTCCTCAAATACATCTTCAAATTCGTCCAGTAGGTCTGCTGTCTCTCGATCTAACTTCTCTCCTTGACCTCTAACCTGTTCCCTTGGCCTCTTCCCTTCGCTTCTTGGACCTTTGACTAACGAGATCTCTTCCGATCACAGGATCTATATATACAAGACCTATGAACTCCACCTGAATTTTCTACATTTTTCTTTTCTTTCTTAACTGGATTCCAAGTATTTTTAGACCGTCTGGAGGAGTTTCCTTCTTCTTGGTACTTCTTCTGACCTTCGGTCCCTTTGGGTGAAGGATTCCCGTGGCTTCTTCGACTACCGTACCGTGGTGGCTGTTCTTCTCTATTCACCTTCGGTCCTTTCCCCTGACCAAGGAGGTGGAAAGAAGAGAAAGCTCTTCTTTCCTCCTCCTTGATCCTTTTTTTTCTCTTCAGCAGTGGCTTTCGTTTGGCCCTCTGGATTCTTCTTCTCTTTCGGGTTCTCTTCCGTAGGCTCTTCCTGTGAATTCGACTCCTGAAGCTTCGTACGTTCTCGTTTCTTCCTTGCCTCTCTCTTCGCAGCACTTTCCCTCCTCTTCTTTGACGTTTTGGGGTTCCAGGTCAAGGCGGATAAGCTGTCTTGGTGGATCTCTTCTCGTTCTTTGAGGTCCGGGTTCAACTGGGTCACGGGCTCTTCAGACAGTATTTCTTCCCGGTCATTTTCTACCATCAGTTCGTCCTCCGTGTGTTCTTCATTAGAGTCCCATCCTGGTAACATTGTGGTTTCTACCCACTGGCCTTGCGATTCCACCACCACCTTCAAAAAACGCCGGGACCAACCCGGCGTTCTGCAGAAAACCGAACTATCCTACACACGCGACCAAGAATTTATGAAACACCACTCGTCTCCCCAGATTCACGTTTGAGCCGGGAATACCTGTGTTAGTACGAAATTTCTGCCCTGAGGCACCAGCAAAGTTGTACTTTTGACGATTCTCCTTATCTTCCTCTTAAAGTATACTGCACACACAGGATGGATAAAACTTCTGGACGCTCCTGAATCTAACAGAGCTGCCCATTCACGCCCCTCTACAATAACTTTCACTAGGGTTAGGTTCAATTCCTCTCCCGGAGCTGCCACAGGCAGAGAATTTCCCTCTCTGTTCGAGAACGACTGATACGGATTAGCCACTTTCACTCCCTTGACTTTCCCACGAGTCTCCGTAACGGCCTGAACTCCACCTGTATTAACTCTCTTTTTCTTGGCTTCCACGATCGTTAGCTTTTGAGATTTCGCCCTCCGTTCGCTCAGCTGAACTAATTCCGTCCTTTCTCTGATCTTCCCAACTCCTTTTCTGCCTTTGGATTCCCTAACCTCTTCGTTACATTCCACCTCATTCATCCCTTCTTCCTCTGTCCCTCTTTCTTCACTGAAGGTGAGACGTCTCCTTCTCGGTTTTGGATCCTTCTCCGCACCACTCGTTCTATCACGTCCGTCCACTATTGTAGGATATCGTTTTTCCCGATCCCTACAAACTCTCTTTTAGCTGTACACGTATTCAGATCTTGTATGTAATCTAACAGCTCGTGCTGCAACATGTAATTCGTCTCCAACAGGATATGATAGCTGGCCTTACGCAAGGCCATCTCGCTCTCCTCCACTCATTATCAGACCCTGGACTTTCCTCTTCCTCCTCTTCCTCCCAGATAGGGGCGTTAACCATCGGGAAGCTCAGGCTTCTCGACTGCGTAGCTTAGACGTAGTAACAATGGAGCATCCCAGACCCCCTCTCACTCTCTTCCTAGCCCGTTCTGTAAAAGAAGAACAAAGGTCCTCACTTCCCATGGAGCATCTGAACCGTTTCTGAGAGGAGGCCGTGAATTCTAACCACGGTATCATCTCGAATTTTCCCCCGTCGTCCTCTGTCACTCCCGACACCCTACCGTAGATCTCCACCACTTGTTTCACTCCCTTACCATCTCTCTTCCCTTCCGGGTGTTTCCGGGCATTTGGTAGTGAGTCTGTCTCACGCTCCAATCTCGTCGACTCGGCTTGACGGTCGACTCCCTGACCTTCCGAGGAGGAATAGTGTCGTTTGCTAAAGAGTCTTTGAATTTTCTTGGTGTGTCTCCATGTCACGGATCTGACCTGGGTGCTCGACACAGGAGGTGTTGCTCCTCCTTCCACGGGCCAGAACACTAGACGACACGTTACCTAGGCCACTACACTACTAGGGGGTGTGGAAGAACCGCCGTTCTTAGGCCTTCTAGGAGAGTTCGACTTCACCGGAGTAGCCGTAGTGGAGCGTGGTGAGTTCAGGCCACGAATCAAGCTATTCTGCTCTCTGGTGCGGGTTACAGGTGTGATGGGATCTGTCTGTGCTCCGATCTGTCGATTGGACGCTCACGGTGAGTCGAGACACTATCGGGTTCACTCAGGTCAACCTAAAACTCAACGTCGGTGAGACGAAACATTAACGGAGGAGGTCCTCCCACGGTCATCGGTCAACATGACCGAAACCACGACACGCCGTACGGACGTAGACACAATCCGTCGGCACACACTCAACTTCTCACGAACGCTCAGCTTCCCCGACGGCTCTTTCTCCGTCGACACGGACTCCTGGTCTCAACCACGTCCGGGTTCACAAACGTTAGGCACGGGGGAAGAAAATCCATTCGGTTCTCTCACACAAGGTTCATCTTGGCCACACACTTCCAGTGCAACCACACGTGTCACACACATAGGTTCAGAAACGGACGACCCAACGGGGAAACATCGGAAGTCCCCCCTCCACTCTTCTTTCTTTCTCTTCGCTCTCCTAGTCTCGCTCACTTCGTCTCGTCTCTTCACCCGGGTGGCTTGGTCCCGACGTGTCTGCACCTCGGCTTCGTCTCTGCAGACAGACTGCTGCTCGTAAGTCTCAGCTCCGACTTTGGCCGAACGGCGTCTACCCTGTTGCTCTGTGGTCTCTTTCGACTTGATCTGGGTCTCTGGGTCTCGTCTTCTCCCTTTCCTGGGGGCTTCTCTGCTTCTCTCTTGGTCTTCTTCATTCACCTCACTCCTGAACACTAACTCCTCCTCACACATATGGTCTTTCGTTCACATATCCCTCTGTGCCTGTTTTCTCCCTGATCACCGTTTGGATCACTCAACACACCTCCCCTCACACTCTCATGGACTTCACGGTGTTCACCTCCGGTCTCGACTAGGCTCACTTACATTAGTTAGCGGCACTAATGGAATCCACTGGAAAGATCTGGGACTCAACGCGTGGATACCTGGCGATGTACTCTTGCCCCCATGGGACGTCAGAGAGCACTAACTTACACTGAGCTACGGTAAACCACACCAATTATGAGAGACTTCAGTGGGACTGGAACGACGCCAGAAACAAAGAATTATCCACAACGAGCCCGAGCAGAACTCAGACGAGCAAAAGCAACTCCCAAGAAATTCGCGGATAGGAAAAGAGGATCTCTGGAGTCCCGAGTTGGGAAAAACCCAACTCGAACCTCTAGAAACATCTCATCTCTGTCATCTTTCTCTTTTTCGACTAAAGCTTTGGTCCTAAAGTTCAAGGGCCATTCAAGATCATAGAGAAGATCCGAAACCGTGCACTCGAGTTGAACCTACCTCCTCCGATACTGATCCGTCCAGCATTTCATGTTTCGCTTCTGAAGCCCGAAGTTGAAGACGCAGAAGGACGAGGGAAGCTAAGCAGTACTCAGCTGCGGGTCACTGAAGAGGAGTAGGAACTACAAGGTAACCTGAAGCATAAAGTGAATCCTCAGACAAGAGCTACGTCGTCCAAAGTTTTACGGACGGTCGATTCGAAGACACAGAAGCCAGCAGATAACATGTTCGGATGCCAGCGAACACCTGCTAATTACTTCAAAGGAACTCAGAGAACAACAGCAAACTGAAGTGTGGTAGACTTGCGAGTTCTACAAGTCCAAGGAGGTTCAGTGTCCAGGTAAATTTGCGTGAGTTCCTTTCGCAAGGGAATCTGGTGTTGGCGCAATGTGATTTCTGCCCACTGTTCTGAATGTCAATGTGGTGAATTTCAGTCAAGCGCGGGTAAACGGCGGGGTGAAAATCGTTGACTGATGAAGAGTGAGTGTAAAGTGTGGTTATATGTCGTTGTAGACCTTTCATTCCAATTCAGAACGTAGGGGGGGACCTCCTAAGGAGGGAAGAGGTGTCAGATACTGAAACTCTGACCCGTGACCATTTAGTAGTCTAGACCTGTAGACTAGACATCGTAGTCGCTCAGCTAGCCTCATATTGAGATAGCTAGTTGTAAAGTATTAAGTAGTACCAGCCGTAAGTGTGAGTCAGACGGATAGAGTACGGACGTTGTTGCTGTTAGCTAACTCCTTAGCTAGTTAGCTCGCCAGACATTCAGTAGGTGGTGAAGAACACAGAGAGAGAAAAATTTTTCGCTTCCCGAGAGGGATTTCCGAGGAGTGGAGGAATTTAACCCTCTGAAAGCGGGTGGATGGAGAAACGTGAGAAAGAGTGACGAGACCCCTTCTACTTAAGCTAGTGAAGCGGCAGAACGCACTTCGGGTTTCTCACAAGAGGACCTGTGTTGGGGCGATTCCCAAATTCGTCGGTGTGAGTGGTGTGCCCGGTAAAAGAAGGAAAGGAGTGATTCTTTTTCCGTGAGACTAAGTTGAGTTCGTGAGAAAAGGCTTTTCGACTACTCTTCCTGTGATGCCTTTTCAAGAGTGTGTCGAACTCGTTATGAAGTCGCAGATTGGCTGGTTTGGCCAGTGGTCCGAGACTATTGTGCGGCGGGATCGCCGTGGTGGAACAACCTTTCATTGACTGTTTCATCAAGGTACGCTCACCAGTTTCCGAGGATCTTTGACTTCATCTTACGACTGCGTTTTAGTTTCAGTCCGAGAGAAACCATGGGCCTCACCTGCCAAGGCACTATTTGTACTGTATTAAACTAATAATATTTTGACATTGAAATAGAAGGCAGATGGATAATATCTAGGAATACAAATTTCATGAATATTTTACTTCTTTTCAGATTTCGAACCTTCAATGGTAAAAAAAGGATTTAGTGAAGAACTAGAATATTGCATATTATCTTGAAACAATATATTGCTAGTGTTTCACCACACCACGGCCACGAGTGCCTGACCTCGGCGTGAGAAAACCGCCAAGACCGCCCTTCCGCCTGTATAACTGAGCGGCTTCCAATCGAGTGGACTTAGACTACATGACTCTACCCTGACCGCTCCAGCAGTTGTGACGGTAGTATTTGATGTGCGAGAGAGGAACAGAAGTTCCTCT
>NW_027153047.1:0-474 GCF_002600585.1 Cystoisospora suis
GTTACGGAGATACAGATCAGCGTAAATTGGGGTAGAGTAGTACGAGGCCGCGCAAAGTCGCCAGGGGCGACAGCGGCCCAATAGTAAAATGGAAAATAGCGGATCTCGGCGAGTAGAGCACCTCAGAGCGAGATCTTTGGTGCGATAGGCTCTAAATTGCAAAATAGGAGTTTTTATAACCCCGCATCCAGGCGGGCAAGCAATATTAGTGGAATTCGTAAAACCGATCGTAGCCCCCAGCGCGTTGCACGACTAGCGCGCTGGCCCACGCTAGCATAATGGCCCAGGAAGGCCGGAAGGTAGGTAAAAGCGGCTCCTAGAGGAGCCTAACGGAAGCAAATAAAAGGGAAAAGACCTTTCAAGTGCGTTAGACACAAAAGAAAGGAAAATTACACTAAAGTTCGCGACCTAGCTAAACCAAGCGCAGCAGCGAACGAGCCGGCCGCGCAACCCGCGCCCCAGCTGGAGAGATCA
>NW_027153048.1:0-551 GCF_002600585.1 Cystoisospora suis
CGGGTGACTGCCATTCTTTCGCTTTCAGATCCTTGTAGCAACGTTTGCTGATGCCGTCTAGAGAAGGCCAGATTGCCTGTACGGCATCTTGGGAGTTAGTTCCTTTAAATACGTTCTTGAACCGTGCGGTCCCGAAGTGATCTATGGATCGCTTTGCTTCGCCAATCGTTCTGGGGTCTTTAGATCGTCGTGTTCTGGCTTCGATTACTCCGTCCGTCTTTTTAGCTTCCTGTTCCGGTCCAATGAGGTCATAAATTGCCACCTGGTTTCCTTATCTCGGCATGATCTGGTCGCTCTGCCATCGGTGCGTTCTCACAGCGATCGTCATTCTTAAAAATAGGACAATATTTGATGACGATCGGGGCAGGATTGTAAAAATCCTGACAGACTCCGAGGTCGTTAGGCTGCTCTAGCAGCCCTCTGTCGATCCCTTTAGGGCCCTCATGCCTCTGACCAACTTGCAATTTGGTCAATGTGGGCCTACAGGGCTTCCTCTTGGACCTACGCCTTCAGGTCGGCTTCAAACTAGGCCGGCGGCTATTATTCGGGGC
>NW_027153049.1:0-391 GCF_002600585.1 Cystoisospora suis
CGCTTCGCAGGTGACTCGCCTTTCCACGGGCGCACATGGTGCACGACTTCACGAAACACTCAATATCTTGGTCCATTTTAGGCCAAAACAAACTACGGACCGCAATACGTGTTTGTCCACCCCCGGATGTCCCGCCAAAACATGGTCATGAAACTGTCCTAACACATCTTTGCGAAGGTCACCCTTTTTCAGAATAGTATTCTGACCCATAGACCCTCGACTTAGCCGGTAGTAACCTGAATTCGGGGGTAGATTCGACCAGATTATGGGAAAGAATGGGAATATCGGGACCGATGTGTCATCGGGAAGTACACGTGTTGATGTGAGGACTCTGGGTAGAGTGTAAACTTTAGATTAGTTTGATAGGTGGATCAACACAATGTCTGAAGGT
>NW_027153050.1:0-295 GCF_002600585.1 Cystoisospora suis
AGCCTGGGAAGCAGAATGTTGTAGCGGATGCCATCTCAAGGCGTCCAGATTTTGTTGGTGTAATTACTAGGAGTCAATCCGTGCCTAATGCGGCTCAACCGCAATTTTCCCGGGGTGATTGGGCGAACTTTTATGAATGTTGCGATGACTTTAAGGATGTTTGGGGCAAGTGTAGGGAGGGCTCTGTAATGATTCTAGGGGTGGAGTCGCTGTGCGAAGCCGAGAAGGGCGACTGGTGGGTGTGACCTCTCGACTAGGCACTGGTGAGTCTTCTCCCATACTAGAAATTCGCTCA
>NW_027153051.1:0-17861 GCF_002600585.1 Cystoisospora suis
GGCAAGTGTCGTGCAGGCCCCGCGCGGTCCAGAGAGGACTGAGCGGTTTTGAAGAACACAGAATATAAAGTCTTACAAAGAACACCTTAAATGCGTGGAGCTCTAAAGAACTAGCCCGACGTAACAGAGTGGCATGAATCGGGGCCTGCCGGGCTATTCGTATCAAAATCCGTAGGACCTCCCTTGCCTCTCTCAACCCTCGTTGGTCACTTCCCTCATCCACTGTGGCGGATCGACACCTGCTGGTAGGCCAGGAGTGCTAGTGAAAGACCGTACATGTGATGAGCAACTTTCTCCAGGGACCATTCGCTGTGATCCACACGCGGGCAGTCTTCTGGAGGCTTGTCTATGAAAATCACCAGATATCACTCAACACATCAGGCGAAGTCAGTTTTGTTGGGATCTGGTCTGAAGAGGGACAATCTCATACCAGCGGAGATGCAAGTCTGGGTCTCTGGTGATGGGGCATGCATTGCATGTACGAGAGGCGGGCTCGCAACGAAGGTTCTGCGGTATGCACGTTGTGTACCATAACATTCTAAGTGGATATTTTCTCCGTAGGACTGCTCTTGTGTTTACACCTCTGTCAAGGCAGCTGCCAAGAGCGGCGAAGTGGCCGCTCCCGAAGAAGCTTCAGACCAAGGGGCGGGGCTTTTTGAGCGTGTACAGGACTCCGCTTTTCTCTTGTGCGTCAGACAGCTTTCGAGCTTGTCTCTGCCTTACTCCTTCTCTTTCGATTTTTTGCTTGGCATTTTCATTTGGAAGCTTGAAGCTGAAGTGGCAGTGGGTCCCCAGTGTCTGTGTGCCGTACGTCACGATGGCACCGCCGCTCGGCAGAGATCCGCCTCGAGTGGAAAGGGTAACATATGAGAGCGCCCAGCGTGTTATTCCTTCGACTCCTTACGTTTCACGTGTCCACAACTGCGATAGGAACAGCACAACTTCGTCCCAGGGTGGCTGTCTGTCTCCGCAGCCGCCACGCCCTGCCATCTATCATCAAAGGCACGCTGGCGACTTCCGAAGTCATCTTCGTGTTGCATCCTTTCTCTGTTTTCTTTTCGTTTTCTCCGATTTTTTCGTGCCTACCTCTTGTTCCCCTCACGCTTCCCTTTCGACTTTATCTCTTGATGGTTACGTCGCCGCGCCAACCGAATTCCTTTCCGGGGTGCGTATCTCAGTCAATGGAGGGGCCACTTCCGTTGCGCCGACATCTTCTGGTCGCTTTTTTCTTCCCCCTCTTCCCGCAGGTTCCTATCTTCTCCAGCCATCTCATCCTCGCCTTATTTTTCCTTCTTACTTGGTCAAAATTTTGCCTGCGTCTCCAGTTGACAAAGCCCGCCCAGGCGGGAGAGGTGATCCAGGGAAATCGCTAACAGCTCAAGTGTTTTTACTTGGAGATAGCTTCCGACCCCTCCATCCGAGCCACCCTCTTCCCGCTCCTTTCCGAATTGAACCGGGTCCTGGATCTCCAGCTTACTTCACAGTAAAACCTCCATTCAATCTGCTCTTTCTCCTTCAACAGCCGATCCTTCTAGTAGGAGCCTTCTGTTGCGCTCTCATGTGGTGCCTTCCTAAGTTACAACAGTATCAAGAGGAAGAGGAGCGGCAGCAACGTCTGCTAGCAAGCCAGGAGAACGCAGCGGCATGTGTTCGAGATGGTCGTGATGTCGGAAGGAGAGGGGTATCTCCACACACTTCTGTATCTGCTGAAGACCTCGATGATCAGGCCGTAGCAGAAACTTCCGCTTTTCGAAAAGGCTTGATGGCTTTAAAAGGAGACTTCAGGACAGCTCTTCGATAAGTCACATCACTTCTGAGCTTCCTTTCTTTGCAGCGAAGACAAAGAAACCTCCCAACGAATGATCGATTCTCTCCTACAAAGTCCATCCTCATCCAGACGCACACCTTCTGTTCATACACCTCTCGGTGTCCACTACTGGCTGTTTGATGGGCTATCTCCCTTCATCACACGGGAGATTACGTTTCCCTAGCTTTCTCGTACACACGGTTTCGATGTAGAAGAGTGCATGCGGCGAGGGGTCTTTTGAATGATACTAGGGATATGAGTTCGATGCCGATATTCTAGGAAGTTCTATAGACTCCATGACACCTCTCCAAGACTTCATTGCATTTCATTGGGGAGAACGAAGGAATATCGGGACAAGTAACTCCCTCTGCTGTTTATTCTATCTATCTATCTATCTACCTATCTATCTATCTACCTATCTATCTATCTATCTCGTGAAGTCATCAAGAGATCTACTATCATGTAGATCGTATGGAAGATGTGTTACCTGAGTACGAATACTGTCTGGCTGATGGATAGATATATGCCTGTTCCAGTCGATATCGAACAGAGCCCATATGAATGCTATTGACTGAAATGGATTGATCTCCAACAAAGGGAGGGGGGCGTAAGTGCGCATAACTTCTCAAACACTTTTTTTCTTCTTGCTGTTTTCTTTGCTGCTACGGCTGTGACGCAAACTGACTGATCCTCCTCATGACTTGCGTGAGGACATACATATACCTGTCCGTCTCTCTCTCACTCTCTCTCCCTCTCTCGGTCGGATTATTCACTACTGCTTACATATACATATATATAAATCAATGTATATAAAATCAGATCTTATATCGCTTCAGTACTGCTTATAAATATACATACACCTATACATATATATATATATATATCTACATATATATATATATATATATGAGCAGTGTCGGAATCATGCGAGTAAGCCTTAAGAAAGGTCTGACAGATTCTAACAGACGACGATACAACAACAGCAGCATACGTTCTTGTCAGGAGCCTCTCACTGATTTGAGCTGGAAAGTCTAAAGTGTTAGTAGCACGATAAAAATAGAAGGACGGCTCATTAGTATTGTTCGAGGGAAAGACTGCCGTATGCGAAGCCCGATCAAAAGGTTCTATCATCTGCTACCCCGGTTTTCTTTCTCTTTCTCCTGTCATCATGATGTGGCACCGAAGAGATCAGTCCGAACAGTTGGCAGGATAGAGAGGAAAAGTAGTGACATAACATAGGAGTCGTTGCAGTGAGGAAGCAGAAAGATGATGCTAATAATGATGAGAATCTTCTTCATGTAAATACTATTCCCGAATAGTAGATATGGTAGATGACGAGATGATCGACTTTGTCTCTGTAGCCTGATCAGCATCACATCATCTGTTTTCATAGACACTACCATGATGTGATGCTGATCAGGCTACAGAAACAAAGTCGATCATCTCGTCATCTACCATATCTACTATTCTCGTGTCAGCACCCCCTGGCCTATCTGAGGAACACATGAACGGCCCTGGATCTCTAGCACAGGTTGATCTTCTTTAGAAGCTAGTTCTTCTACCACGGCAAGGATTGTCTTTATAGGTAACACTTTTAGGAGAACAAGAGAGAAAGACAAGAAAGACTGATTCTTTAGAAGAGAGAAAGCAAGAAATGGCAGAAGTTGTTTCATCTACTCAACATGATCGTATCTACCCAAGGTTGAAAAGAGAATGACTTGCCTTTCTTACACCCAGGCTACAACAACCTAGGAAAGTACGCACGCATGCGCAGTACATACACCCTAGACACTTTTCCCCTCTCCCTCCTGCTCCTGCCTGCCACCGCAACCATCACCAGGCAACTCGATGGTGTAACCTCCTCCCCCCCCCTCCGCCCTCTCTTACAATGCCAAAGGCAGTTCAAACAGTTAGATAACACTTGCATATGTGAGTTCGTATGTTTTCCGAAAAAGAGAAACCTTTTCATCCTCGTCATGATACTCGATCGCGCAGTCAATGCTCTCATACACTTCGCCAAGTCCATATCTCTGTATGTCCACGTAACAAGAACCGCGCGGCACAACAAGAATGCCCCTGTATACAAACAAGGCAGACACGTGAGCATTCATTCCTCTTCCCTACATGAAGCCCCTATCTAGACAGCTAGCCAGCTAGCCAACACGCGTTCGATGGGACCTGAGGCTCACATGCGAAAACATACTACATACTCACATGGATGAAGTCCTCCTAAGTAGAAGAATATAAAGTGACACGAGAGCCGAGGCGAGGCGTCGCTTAGATGAAGTAGACGGTAAGGATGATGAAGAGGTATACATGCATGACACATAAACAGAGACAAGAGAAATTTTCTTCTTCCCGTCTCCCTTGATCTCTTGAAAAGAACGTATCTCCACAACATCACTCTTTCACCTGCCTTCTCCCCTGCATATCTCTTCTGCTCCATCACAGAAGCAAAGAGGAAAGCTCTTCTTTTCCTTCTTCCTCTAAACTTACACAACGAGTCTCCGTGGTACAAAGATTCCGCATGTTCCTCTGTGCACCTCACATAGAGACACCTATATATATATAGATAGTCATACTCTGTAGATCACCACGATGATGATGATGATTGACTAGAAGCTCATCTTCTCTTCTGTCTGTTCTTTTTGATCATGGATCGAGCAGCAAGTGTATTTTACCCAAGAACTACAAGAAGACGACCTCCTCGTCCAAGACAACAACATGATCTCCCTCTTCTTTCTTTTCTATTTCCGACTCTTTCTTCTCTTCCTATTTGACAGGTGGAAGAAGCCAAAGTTTGATGATTCCTGCTGTATCTACAGTGATCATCATCTTTTCATCTTCTAGAATCCACATCTCCACGATTCCTTCTGCGTGAGCTCGCCATACACATACCATTCCTCCTTCGAACCCTCCTGCCTTCTCCCGTCTTTCTGTCAACTTGTCTCTCAGTAGAGCTATAAACGAAGAGTCTCTCTGAAGACACACACCGGTCTCACAAGGTATCCTGCTAGAACTCCCATATACACCTGGTAGATAAGAAGCTCCGTCGCCCCTAAGAAGGTTGTCCTCTGTAGGATAATCATCTCCGAGGGGCGTTGTTGCTTTCAAATGATTGAATGAAAGCCTCTCACAAACTGGATCGTCACCCTTCTTCTTTTGTCTAGCAAGATGATTCATCTTCTTCTCCTCCTCCTCCTCCGTTCTTCTGTCCAAGTGCCTATACAGCGGATCGTCACTCCACATGTTCGCATGACCACTACGACTCTTCGACCATCCATCACCATAGGGGGAAACTGTCCCATGATGCCGATCAAACCACCTTCGCCCTCCTGATGATCTTCTACTATAAGGACCTTCGCTTCCTTGGCCTAACGCTAGGAAAGAGATGATTCCTCCGAGAACACCAGACTTCGCCTCTCCTTTCTGTTGTGAAGGAAGAAGAAATGCACTATGACTTCTCTTCTTCTTTTCTCCACTTGCAACCGCCAGGACACTCCCTTCCGACCACCAGGCTAAAGCCCCGACTCGACTCTTCGACGGTAGACAATCGAGACGTCCTAAGAGCTCTAAACGAACTGCCGTCTTCATGGACGTCCTCGTCACTTCGAGTGAAGAAGAGGAACAATTGATACACTCGACAACCTTCTCCTCACTCCGACCAACTTCACAGTTATATTCTCCGAAGACAGACGCGCTCCCCCCTCTATGACAATCCTGTACACAACGACCGAGTGGGGGTTGGGTATCTGGAGAAGCTCGTGAACTAGCGAACATGAGAGATGTAGAAGGTCCAATCTTTCTCTCAGGTTTCATCTCGCCTTGTTCTCTTTTTTCATCTTCTTTCTCGTCTTCTCTTTGGACAGCCCTTCTCAACTCTTTCTTTTCTAGAGAAGGACAGATGGACTCGAAACAAGATGACGAAGACCCACATCGATGAAGAAGAAGAGAAGTAGGCGACGAAGGAGATGAAAAAGGAAAGGATTGTGACATCTCCATGGAACTTTCTTTAACACTTCTTTCTTCATTCTCTTTTCTTATCTTACCTGTCTCACCAACAGCTCGTAGCCCCTGACGAGACGAGACACCCTCATCGTGTCTTCCTCTTCTTCTTGCGAAGGAGGAAAGTGATTGAGGTGAAGAAGAGGAAGATGAAATCTTCGACTGTTGCTTCTCAATATGATATCTCCATACATGTACCCATCCTTCTATGGCAGCAGTGAAGAGTAACTGCCTCTCAGGAGCAATACATAAAGCGTCAATTCGATGAGACTGCGTATACACCTCAGATTCAGCACAGACACCATACGATTTCTTTCTCTCCTCTTCTTTCTCTTGCTGGTGGACGTCATCGGAGCTCCCTCCTTGGTCTTTTCTTTCAAGTCTCTCTCCCCCTTTGTCTCTCGAACTTCCTTCATCTGATAGCACCCCTGGAAGAGGACGGGGAATCCCTCCCTTTGCTACATAGACGATATTCAATCGCACTCTAGGAAGATAAACTAAAGAAGCATGCTGATCCATCCTCTCATTCAGACAGGCGCGAGATGATGAGGTTGAAGATCTCATCGACAGCATCTTCTCCACCTTTCTCTCGTCTCTATGATATACACTCGGAGGGGTATGTATGGAATGAGTAGGCCAAGCATCGTAAGACAGGGTAGATCTTCCTAACATTGTATCTCTCTTGCGAGAGCCTTCTTCTTCAGTTGGAATTCCTAGAGAGGCGCTAGGTGTCGGAGATCTCTCAGCCATCTCTTTGGTCGTAGAAGGACTTCGATTTTCCGTAGTACGACGCTCAGAAGGATTCTCAATCTTAGTATCACTCCTCTCGCCGGAGGGTTCCTGAAGCATGTTAGACGATAATGAAGCAGACGATGGTGGATATGGGAAGGGACTCTCTCTTGCTGATATGGAAACTTCTTCTTCCTCTTCTTTATCTGTTTTTACTTCTCTAGACCCAAGACCCCTTGATCTCTCTTCTACATCCCCCCGGTCGTTCTCCTTCCCCCTATGACGACTGCGACCAAGTGAAGGAGACGTGGAGACCGCAAGCATGGTAACGTGAATACGATAGATACATATACTCCCATCCTCACATCCAAAGAAAAGAAGAGATAAAGATTCATCAATCTGACCTACACGTGCAGCACCGTCTGCTGAAATCTCTTGCTGAACTAAAAGTTCTCCTGTCCTTCCGTGGTGTACATACACCTGACGGTCTCGACCAGCTGAGATAAGCAGCGTCAATACAGATGGACAGCTCCCTTCTCTTGCCTCTCTTTCTTCTTCTTTCCGTGGTGATCTTTCTAATCTTCCTCTGTCACACGAGAAAGCTTGTTGGCGTGACGGAAGAGAAGAAGCAACTCGAGGAAGAGAGATATCTGTAGTTAGGAGGACAGATACACTTCCACGATGAGAAGTAAACTGAGGTAAGCCGCGTCTATGACGACGAGGTCGACAAATGCCATCACCACCGTAGACTCCTCTCTTCGGTTCTTCTTCTTCTTTCTTCTTCTTTTCCTTCTCCATTCTTTCATTATCGTATCTTCCCTCTACCTGTGAAGAAGCTGTTCGATAAAACGCATTTTCGCTCTTTGCCGTCCTCATATCATAATGACCTCTTGTAGATGACGAAAGAGGTGATGAACCCTGGACGCCACTAGGACATGCGCCACATGCAAGAGACTCACCACCTCGGCTATTCTTGTTCTTCTTCTCTTCTTCTTCTTCTCCTCCTTCGTTCGCTCTTACACTTACTGTACGAGAGGTCGAAGTCGACGAAAAAGGTGACCTAGCATGATGACTAGACACTCGGCTATTGTGAGACAGCCTTTCTCTATCCTTTCCATCTGAAGAGTGGAAAGGAGTAGGTATGCTGCTGCTATGACTGCCCCTACTTCTCACAGAGAGAGAAGAAGACGTAGACACTTTCTTTTCGCTCTCTGATGAAATCCTCCGAGGAGTTGGGAGTTCTTGAGCTTCTTCTACATCATGAGATGCCACCGACGAACAAGGAAAGATGAAAGGGACACTGCATGCTGATAACGCTGCTCTCGATCGAGGAGCAGCAGAAGAAGAAGATGGGGTGTTAAGCATCGAGACTCTTCCTTTCGAACGATTCACTCCACCGAAATTACTTCGCTGACTCCCTTTGGTACGTGTGTGAAGAGGCGATTGTTGACCAGAGTGAAGAGAGAACGTTTTCTTCTTGTCTCTGCTGTCCTTAGAAGGCCTACTTGCATTCTCTCTTCTACGATGATCAGGTGTATGTACACCTCCCCCCTCTGTGATTTCAGGTGTATATGATGCTGAAGAAGAGACACCGCAGATCTTCGTCCCTTCTTCATACACGGCCTCTTCTCCTCTTATACCACGCTGAGAATTCCCACGCTGTCTCTGTTTTTCATCCGCCGTCTCTTGTAGATCTCCTCCTGAATGTTGAGGCATCTCCTCATGAAGGTGACAAGAGTCCGAAGGAAAAGAAGATCTCTTCCCTCTCTTTTGCTCGTTCTTCTCTATCAGACGCCTTCTCTCAGCACCATCCTCATGAACTAAACCTTCTGGAAGACAATCCTCTTTAACTGAAAGTCTCTTCACTCCCTGGTCAACTCCTCTACCTCCTGTCATGATCATCATCTTCCTTCCTTCTTCTTTTACGTCTCTTCGAATCTTTTCATCTGGCTTTGTCGTCTCGTTCATAGTAGCCGGGAGACGAGACGTCGTCGTATTTTTCGTGCCGGGAGAATGAGGAAAGACCGCTCCACACGCAATCGATCCATTTGACAAACCAATGAAGAAGAGAGACAAAGAAGAAGAAAAACAACACACAGAGCTTCTCCTTGAAAGACATCCCGCAGTCTCTTGTTTGAATAGACGAAACTGATTGAGTATATGCGCCTGTGATGGGGTGAGATGACTGGACTCACGCGGGGATGATGAAGTTCTGCCTGCATGCGAAGAAAACGCAGAAGAGGGTAAAGAAAAAGCGGAGCTAGAAAGATCATTATGACTAAAAGACGGATGAAAGGGAGGTAGAGAAGATGCAGAAGATGGAGAAAAAGATGAGAAGGGAATGTCTGAAGAGTGTTTCATAAATGGCGTAGGAGGGTCTGGATTAACGTGATGACGGTGAGGCAGGAGTAAAGAAGAAGAAGAAGACGGCCAAAGAGAACTCCTAGAAGATAACGAAGAAGAGAACGAATCTCTCGAATAAGCAGGGAGGGAAGACATAAGGGAAGAAGAAGAAAAAGTAGAAATATGTGATGTACACTCGCCACCTGCAGGGATCATCGTCACCATCTCCTTCTTCATCTTCATTGCCATGAACATGTGACCTCTATAGTAACGTTTCATTAGAGAAACATTTAGATTCACCATATCTTGCAGAGAGACGCTTGTCGTCGTTATGAAGGACGTCTTTCGGAAAGGATGGGCTGCTGTCTTCTTGAAGAACTTCGGAGGAGCTTTCTGTTTCTCTTCTTCTTCTTCTTCTTCCCCTATAACGACTCGCGTTTTGCTAAGAGAAGAAGAGAGAGGGCCACTCTCATAACTTTGTCGTTGGTCGTCTTTCTCTTTCTGTCCTTTCAGCACCTTTTCTCTTTCATTCCCTACATCTAATAGCCCCGCATTACTCTCCCTTCTATCCCTCCCTCTAGGATCGATGGCTCTCTGTTCTTTTTCATGGCCTGTTGTCTCAACGGATACATGAGTATCATGACCGATGCTTCTATTGCCTAACAAGCTAGATGAAGAAGACGAGAGATCACTTTCCTTTGATCGGTCGTTTTTCTCCTGAAAGTTTCCTCTCCCCTCTTCAAGAAGCCCTTCATATAGAAGAAGCTCCTGCTGAAGGCGTAGAGGATTGGGAGAAAGATGAGACCCCTGCTGCTTAAGACGGGTCAGCATGCGAGAGAAGAAAGAAGACGATGTCTCATGGAGGAGAAATACAAAAAGATAATAAGGAAGTCGAAAGAAAGATGAGAAGTCCATTAGTGAGAAGATTCCATCATGATGATCCTCTCTCTTCACATCGTTGTTTCTAGAGGAAGAAGTCGGGAGAGAACAAGAAGAAAAGAAAGGAGAATCTCCGAGAACGTCGTGGGTGACCAGAGCTCCGCACGTCACGCGATTTTGACCTCCACGGAACTGAAGTAAAAGAAGAGGTCGAAGAGGGTGTATAGACACCAGACCGGACGCACACTCCAAGCAAACATCTACATGATGAAGAGAGGGATCTATATCACCCTTCTTGTCTCTCAATTTTCTTCTTCTTTCCCATTGCCCGGTTCGTGGCAAATGAGAGATTTCTTGCCTTGTCATACAGATCTTCTTCCGAGTCGCATCTTGTTCTTCTTCTTCTCCCTCGACTTCAAGCCTTCGCCTCCTCCTCCTTTTGCTTCGTGCGCTAAGGCCAAAGAAAGAGAGAACCTGCGGATCACCAGTGATGTCAGTACGTCGCAGGAGCTCAGAGACATAGGCGATAAGGTGTCTTTGTCGCTGATAGACAAGCTGTAGACCTAGTAAGCCACTGCTATTCTTACTCCCTCGACTTGTAACATGAAGAGAAGAAGAAGAATGAAAAGAGGAAGAAGAAGAAGATGGCGCCCAAGTTCCCCTGGGTGGGATTGGAGCCGAACCGCATGCATATCCAGAGAAAGAAGCAGAAGGAAAAGAAAGCATGTTTATAGGAGGAGTAAAGAAAGAAAAGAAAGGTAGGGAAGGAGATGAAGAAGCTTGAGAAGAAGATGATGATGATGAAGAAGAAAGAAGAGGAAAAGACGAAGAAGGAGATGATGGTTGAGTCTTAGAGGGAGAGGCCCTAACAGGATCTCTATGATTTTCCCGATAATGAAAACGAAAGGATTCACCATAGCCTTCTTCTTCTTCTCCCTCTTCTTCTTCTTCTTCTCGTCTTAGCAAGAATGCTTCTTTCCTCTTCTTCTTGTTCATATCGTCATCATGATCATCTTCTTCTTCTTTTCTTCTCCTTCCCTCCTGCCGGCCATGATCTGACCGAGGTGACGTCCCCTCTTCTGACTCGCTCCTGTATGAGCCTTCGCTCTCTTCTTCATGGAGAGCTTCGCTTTGTCTATGAAGAGATTTCAACGCAGCGTAGACATGAGGAGCGAGGAGAGGTAAGAGAGGAAGCCTCGGAGGAAGAGAAGGAACACGAGGATACAAAGAAGTTAAGTAGGCATGAAGAGCTACAAAGTGTCGATAACGCTTACGTGAAACAATAGGAGGAAGAAGATCTCGAGAAAAGCCTGGCGAAGAGGAAGAGGGGGGAGAAAGACGAGAAGAAGAAAAGTCTTTCCGTACATTCTCAGTCATCTTTCTCGCCCTTGGGAGAGGTGTTGGGAAGGAAGTATGACGAGAACGAGGATGATAAGGGGAAGACGTCGGCGACTGCTTTTGGAAAGCTGATGAACTAGGCTGAGAGAATCCTGGCGTAGATCTATTAGAATGATTTCTCACCTCTTCTTCTTCTCTTCTTTCTCTTTCACTATGTCTTCTGCTTTGCTCTCTTGAAAGGCGTTCTTCTTCTTCTTCATCTTCTTTTCTTCTTCGGCTCTCCCCCTCTGGGCTTGGATAGAAAGAGATAGGCTTGGAGAACTCATCATGATCGATCTCTCTCTCTCGTCCAATCTCTTCAACATTCCTTTCTACTTTTTCCTTCTCCATAGAAGACATGCCAGTTGCTTCTCTTGTATCTGTCTCAAAGAGAAGGACAGACGATGGAGAAAGGACCTCATTTCTTTCTTCTTCTCCACCTCTTTCTCTTTGTTCACTTTCTTCATCTCTTCTCATTACGACAACTTCCGTCCTCCTCATATGACTCTCCTTTTCTTCTTCTTCTCCTCCTCCTCCTCTCGCCTTTCGCTTACCACCCTTAACACCGACACTAATCTCACTCTCCCTCGTATACATCTCTCCTATCTCTGTGTGTGAATCTTTCTTTCTCGCCGTAAAGACGAGATTCTTATCTCTCTTTGTCGTGATCGTCTCCTCACCCCTTCTCAAAGCCCCCCCCTCATGAGGCTTCTTTAAACATGATTGCGATAACTGTCGAGCTATTATATCTTTCTTCATCTTCTCATAAGAGACAGGCGGATATAGCAAGCTATTCTTCTTCATCCTCTTCTTCGCCTTTTCTCTCCTTTTCAAGAGATACGCGTTCACCAGAGACATTCTCATCTCTTCATTCTTATCAACATCTTCTTCCTTATCTTTCTTCTCTTCCTCCTTCCTCTCTGAGTTGCCTATCTCTTCTTCCTCTTCCTTATCATCGTCTTCATCTGAGAATCCGATCGAAGAGGGAAGAACGGAAAGCTCAACCTCTCGCTGTTCCTGCTGAAAGAAATTCTCTGGTCCATTCATCAGATGCCTCGCAGGAAAGAGAGGAAGAGAAGGCGATGGATCATCTGTAGAAAAGAACATTCCCCCATTCGTCTTCATCATCTGGTTGTTGTCAGGTGTATATACACCTCTCCCTGACATTCCCCCCATAATGATATTACTCCCATATGTTCCACTAGCAGAGAGAAGAACTCCCCTTTCTTCTTCTTTCTTCTTCTGTTGTTTGAGAGCCCTAATCGTCAAAGGATTAGAAGAAGAAGAAAGCGTCAAGCCATGCCTAAAGGAACTTCCTCCATCCATGCTAGATAGCAAGAGCTTCTTTCTTCCTTCTCCTGGAAAGAAGACATCTTCTCCACACTGTAATGAAGTTGTAGGAGGAGGAGGAGGTGACGCGTCACCTGGTCTTCGATGATTTAGAAAGAAAATATACTCCACGAAACACTCACCGTTCTCCCGACAGCCTTCAACAGACACATGCTGTACATACAGATCAGCTATGGGCCCTACACCCGTACCAGCACCTCCAGTAAATAAAGAAAAAGAAGGAAAACTTTCCTCTTCTTCTTCTTCTTCCTCTCTTGATGATGACGACAGGAGATGAGGTGGAATGGAAGATCTCGGGCTACACGCCGCTTGAGAGACAGGTATATCGGCGGAGAAGGAGTTTGACAAAGAAGAAGAAGAAGAACAAGGATAGATAGATTGGAAGGATGGTTGAGGAGGGGGAGAAAACGGAGAAGGGAGAGAAGATGAAGAAGAAGAAGAAAGATACTGCAAAGGAGAAGATGGGGAAGACGAAGGAAGGTTTCCAGTGATAGAAGATCGACTCGGATCTTCTTCTTCTTCTTTTTCAGCTTGTCTGTAAAGAGGTGAAGGACGAGGTAATGAAGGTGAGAAGGCCATCGATGAACCGACACTAAATCGATTGTTGTAAGCAACATACTCTTTCGATGAACATTCCTCCTTTTCCTCTCTCTTCGTCGTCCCGAGTTGGTTGGAATATGAATAGAAGAAATGCCCCTCTTCTTCTTCTTCTTGTTCTTTTCTGTCTTCTCTTTTCTCTCTCTGTGAGCTATCCATCAGCATCATCATCTTCTTCTCCTTCTGCTCTTCCTGTCGTGAGACGTCGATAACCTCATCTTCCTTTCCATAGCCCAGGCCACCGCCGTGAAGAGATCCGGAGACGTTAGGAGAAGCAGGAGGAGGATAAGAAGAATAAGAAGAGGCAGAAAGATTCATCTTTTCTTCTCTACGATGGAACGTCTTTTCTTCTCTCCGTCGTATTTCTCTAAAAGGACCATCTTGTTGAGGCAAAGGGTAAGGATAAGGGGAACAGGAAGATGAAGAAGAGAAAGAAGAAGATGGGGAAGAAGCAAAACAGACATCTGCTACCTCTTTTCCATGATCTCTCCTAAATCTATCGGCAGCCCACATCTTTTTCTTCTTGCTCTTCTCTTCATCTTCTTCTTGAGGGGGTCGTTTTCTTCCTTTCTATCTTGGCTGACTTCCCAGAATTCCTTTTCTCTCCACGAACTTTCCGTCTTCTTCTTCTTCTTCACCCAGGACAGACCGAGACCTCCGAGGTCTTCATTTCCCTCCTTGCTGAGAGAAATATAAAGATCTAAGCAAGTCACTTAGCGCGAAAGACAGAGAGGAACACTCCCCTGCATCGGGCAATATCTCGGTCACTTCACTTCTTCTCTCTTGTCCCTCTCCTCTTTCCTCTTGATCTACTCTTCTCTCTCTTCAGGTTCTTAGAGAGGAGAGGAATGAAAGCGACCTACCTTGCTCTACACATCGGTATAGCTTTTCTGCATGCACTAGAGAAAGATGACAGAAGAGAGAAAATGAAGAAGAAAAAGAAAAAGAGACTTTCTTTAGATCCTTCCGTCTCTTCTTTCTCTTTCGCATCACTCGTCTTTCCGTTGAAGCGTCACTACTCGCCCGTTTATCTATCATCTTCCGGTGGACTCTTCTTCTTTCTTCTTCTCTTTCCTTCTCTCTTCTTCTTCTTCTTTCTTTTTCCATCGAGAAACTAGCTGAGACAGACGGCCTTTCATCCTTCGTCTTTGCTAGGGAATAAACTACCAGGCATGACGGGCGTGATCAAGTGTCTGTAAGTGAAAGAACTCCCCATTTCTCTTCTTCTTTCGCGAGTCGTCTCTAAAGCAAGCCAGCGTTGGGAATCTTGGATTATCTTCGTTTTGTTCTATCTTTCTTGGCTCTTCGTATCGCAGAAAAGGCAAAACAGCTTGGAAGCTGAAGAAGAGGCGAAAGGCGAAGAATCTTGGAAAGAGAGAAAAGCTTTACGGAATGATAGATATACACTTGCTTACAACATTTACCACAGAACAACAGAAACGGCAAGGTGAAAAGCAAACAGGAAAGAGGTGAAAAGATCTCTTTCTCTCTCTCTTTATCTAAAGGCAATCTATCTATCTATCTATGTTCATATCTAGACAAGACTCTTCTTCTTCTTCCTCTGCTTCGTTTTCTTTCAACTCTCTTTTTTTCTCTTTTTCTTGTCTTCTTCTCTTCATCTTCCATTAGAGAAAAGGATGAGCAAAAACACTATTCTGTCCTGAGAGGCAAAAAGAAAGAAAGAGCAACAAAGAAAAGCGGGAAGACCTCTTTCTCCCTTTCCACTTCATTCACTCCGCGATGTCTCCTCGAGAGAGAAAAGATGCAAAAAGAAGAAAGACGGTGTTCTTTTAGTTCAAAAGGAAGAAGAATGGAAAAGAAAGAAAGAACAAAAGAGAAAAAAAGGTCGCCGGAGAAGAAAGAATGAAGGCGAAGATGAGAAGCCAAAAGATTTCACGTCAAAACAAGCACTCTCTCGCAGGTAAATGTCTTGAAGAGAAGGGAAGAAAGGACTCAAGAGGAGCCTCCTGTTGGACTGCAGAAAGTAGAAGAAAGGAAAGAAAGGAGAAGAAAGAGATAAGACACACTCATTTAAAAAGAAAGTTTGAAAGAAGAGAGAGGTGAAGAGACAGATACACAGTAGGAGAAGTGATCTTCTCCGCTTCTTCATTTTCATCCCGTCTCCCTTCTCTCGTAATCTCACAGAAGATTTCTCACCCTTTTTTATTCTGAAGTTATCTCTCTGTCTATCTATCTCTCTGTCTATCTCTCTGTCTATCTATCTGTCTATCTCTCGCTCTTTCTATCTATTTGGCTGTTGATTTTCTACCGAGCTGAAGGACGAAAAGAGAAAAAGATTGAGACCTTTTCTTAGACAAGAGACCAGCTTGGAGCAAGGAAGTTCCAAGAGGAAGAAAAGAAGAAAGAAAGAAAAAACGAAAGAAAAGGCAGTCGTCAGAAAGCTCTTGAGATAAAGGTGTAATGAGAAGGATAACTTCACGAGGAGAAAGAATAGCAGGGCGAACGAAAGAAAAAGAGAGTCGCATCTTGAATCTCTCGTCCCTCCATGATCCTTATGCCTTTTCATCCTCTTTTCTCTCTTCGATCTTTCTTCATTCTTTTAGAATCTATAAAGATTTCTTCTCTTTACTTTTTCAAAACAATGGAAGAGTGGTCTCTCTTTCGCTTTCTTGACTTGTCTCGCATCTTTCTTCTCCTTCACAGACTGTCGAGTAACTCCCTCCTCTCTCACATGGTCGGTCTCCTCTGCATGTCTCTCTCCTTTTTCCCTCTTTCTTTCTTTCTCTAAGGAACATTTTGAAATCTTTTACTTCTGCAAAGAGAGTCTTTCTTTTCATTTTGCCTTTCTCTCTTCTCTTCCTCTTCTTTTTCTTTCTTCTCTTTTTTTCTCCAGTCTCCGTCTTTCCCGATTTCTTCGCATCCACCCTCCGTCTCCCTCCTCGTCTTCCTCTTGTCTTCACTTCTTTCTTTCTGTCTTTACTTTTGTTCTTTCTAGCTTCACAATCCACACCCCTCTGGTCTCTCCATTCGTACCCAAGAATCTCTTCAAGAAGAAAAAGAGAGCAAAGCAGAGAAAGAAAAGAAAAGAAGAGGGAGAAGAGCAGCTCAAGTCACCAACACACACACACACACAGCTCTCTCACCGGCAAGGACGAAGGTGTTCTTTCTGTTCTTTTCTTTCTTTTTGAGTCTTCACAAGAGAAGACAAAGAGCAAAACTCTTTCTCTCTTTTCATAGAATCCATCCTCAACTTCCAGAGAAGGAGAAAAGCCTTCCCCTTCTCCACAGAGCGCTGAAGCTCCCATTTCGAAGTCACCTCCATACATACATATGTATCATATATGTGTACGTCTATAGCCTCCTTTCTTTCATCTATTTCTCTTTCTTTCCTTTGCTCTCTCTCTATCATTCTTTCTTCATATCGTAAGAAGGTTCTCTGAAAGTATGGGGGAGTTGAGAGAAGCCGATCATCATCCTATCAGACACTCAATCGATACAAACCACCCTTCAGCTTCGTCTTCTTCTTCTTCGTCTCGTTCTTCTTCTTGTTCTCCCCCCCCGTTTCGTGTGTTGTTTTTCTTTGCCTTCTGTTGCGGTGCATGCGGTGCTTTAGCTTCCGTCTTTGCGAAGCTCCTCTTCGATTTCCATTCACAGTCACATCTTTCACGACTTTCTTCTTTCTTGGTCGAGCAGAATTTTCTCCATCTTTTCCATTCACAAGAGGACAACGAAGCCATCCAGCAATCTCTCTCTTCCTCTTCTGCATCTTCTTCTTTTCTCTTATCACCCTCATCTTCTGGATCATGTATCTCCTCTAGAGAAGAAGACTTTACATATCCAAGGACCTCATCTAGCTCAGCATTTTCTTCACACACTCAGAGAAGCCGAGAAGAGAACGACGAAGAAGAAGAAGTAGGAGGAGATTCCTCTCCATCCTGTGGTAATAAGAATAAGACCTTCTTCAGTCAAGACATCTTGAATGAAACAGATAGAGATAGAAGAAGATCTTCTTCTCATTTGCCTCTATCATCTAGAGGGTCTTGTGTTCTTCCATCATCTCTTCTTTCGTTTCTTCAACTTCTCTCTCATTCTTGTGTCTCATCCTTCTCTTTTTCATCGTTTAGCTTGTCTTCTTTCTTTGGTGAGTCCACCCTTCATCTTCCTCTTCTTTCTCATAAAGAGAGTGAAGAAAGAGAAGATGTGAAACAAGAGAAGAAGAACCCCTCTATCTCCTCTCTTTGTAGCTGTAAGGGGTATTTCATTCTCCTCTTTCTCCGTCTCTTCTTTCTCCTGTTGATGATTGTCTCCAATACAGTCATGCTTCATTATCATTTCCAATCTCTACTCAAGTCATCGAGTTCCTTCATCCCCTCAGTTCTGATCTTCTCCATCAACTTTCTTCTCTGCGGTCTTCTCTCTTGTCTTATCTTTCAAGAGCACCTCTCGTCTCGTTGGATCCTAGGAGCTCTCTCGATGCTTGTCGGAGTGCTCTTTCTTATGCGTGAGGAAAAAAAGACTAACGCCGCTCATTCTCATCACGTCTCGTCTCTGTCATAGATAGATCTTTCACTTTTGTCACTTCATAACCCTACACCCTTTGTCTTCTTCTTTCTCTTCTTCTTCTTCTCTATCTTTTTCATCGTCTTTATTTTCTTCAACACCATGGCGCCTCCTCCTCGAGACGAAGATCATGAGAAGAACATATCAATCATCTCTCCTAGCAGGCAGAAAGAAGAAGAAGAAAAGAAGAAGAAAGATGAGAAAGAGGAACAACAGAAAGAGAAAGACATTCTTTTGCTCGTTGATAGTCATG
>NW_027153051.1:17897-18036 GCF_002600585.1 Cystoisospora suis
GAAGAGGAACAAGAAGAAGGAGAGATAGACATACGTATTTCAACGAATGTCTCAGAAGTGAAAGAAGACATAGAAGAAAAAGTAGAAGTTGTTTCGAGGACGGATGAAAAGCTTCTCTCTTCATCTTCATCTTCTTCGT
>NW_027153051.1:18397-18531 GCF_002600585.1 Cystoisospora suis
AGGAAGAAGAAGAAGAGGGAGATCTGAAACAGAAAGGACTAGATCGTTTTAAAGTCGGAGATTTTGACGGAGCCATCGATTGCTGGAAAAGAGGTCTACGCACAGTCAACTTCATTCTCTCGAAAAAAGACTTT
>NW_027153051.1:19101-19274 GCF_002600585.1 Cystoisospora suis
TTAATCTATGTATCTATCCATCTATCTATCTATCTTTAGTCTATCTATCTTTAATCTATCTATCTATCTATCCTTAATCTATCTATCTATCCTTAATCTATCTATCTATCTATCCTTAATCTATCTATCTATCTATCCTTAATCTATCTATCTATCCATCTATCTATCCTTAA
>NW_027153051.1:19503-37084 GCF_002600585.1 Cystoisospora suis
ATCTATCTATCTATTTATCCTTAATCTATCTATCTGTCTAGGTGTAAGATCTTCATCAGTAGGTATCAAAGATACCTCTCTCGGCAAGGGTTTCTAGGCTTCGTTAGCGCCTGCCTGGCTCACTACCTCAAGAAGTTTACCTTGATACGTGTGCGTATGTATGATGTATGCATGCATGCATGTATGTATATTCATACACATGTATATGTCCAGGTATGACGCCTTGGTGTGTACATTATCTCATGTATATCTTTGTCTATACAGGGAGGAAAACAAGCCTTCAGTCGTTACAGACTAGCATACATAGGTGTAAATGTGTATCACATGTATATTTGCATCTCTCTCTGTAGGAGAAAGCATATAGATATGTATATATATATATATATGTAGATATGTAGATATGTGTATCTCGTCTCACATGTGTCTCTGTTTGTCTATATCTAGATGAAGATATACGTATATGTATAGCGGTCTTCGCATGTCTGTAGACTTGTGGACTGTATGTATGTGGTGTGTATGAACATGTATGAGTATGTATGAATATGTGTGCGTGTATGTCTGTATATCTGTATGTGCATGTGTAGATGAAGGTATCGTATCTTCTCAACCTTTCACTTGGGTCGCTGAAAGGAGAGCACTACGGTGCATGCGTCCAATATTGTGATGAGGTCCTTGACGAAGATCCTTTCCATATCAAGGCTCTCTATAGAAAAGCTGAGGTACAAGCATGCCCCTGCCTCTGCCATATATAGAGATAGAGATATACATGTGGATTCACCTCTTCTTATACGCGGATTGGATAGACTTCTTTCTTTGCTTTAGCCCTTTTCATACTCTCTTCATTGGGCTACATAGAAGTAGAGAGATAGCTAGACTCGTAGGGGATAAGGACGTTGAGGTGATCCATGTATACCTCTACATGTATACATGCATATGTCTATGTATATATGAAAGATGTTTAGACTCATTAGATTTCTACGTCTTGCTTTCTTTGTACACTTTCTGGACAAGAGTAATACATATGTAGACATACATACATACATACATAGACGTAGACATACATAGATATACCTAGGTATACAGATATACATCGGACTACATAGATATGCATAGATACATACAGAGCTCCTCCTGTCTCTACCGAAGAAGACGACAGTGATAGAGATTTATACTGAGCGACGTGCGTATATGTGTATATCTGTATCTATCCATCTACACCTAGATTCGTGTAGATAGTTGGAGAGATAGATAGACATGCATGTATGTGTTTAGTGACGGTAGGAGATCTATATACGTGTGCATCGATCAGGAGAGATGCCTGCAAGTTTGTTTACATTGGGTCTAATAGGAAATTATAGTAGTTCCAGGAGGAGTACTTCTCATCATATAGGACATGAAGGCTGTCTACTTTTCATGAACTCCACTGAATGGGGAGATTCTCTTGTCTTCTTTTTTCTTCTTTTCTTTCTTGTTCTTTCAGGCTCTTCATCGGTTAGGCCAGCTAGAAGATTCTTTAGCTATGATTGATAGTCTTTTAGAATCACATCCAAATAATCCAGCTGGCGTGTCTCTTCAACAGCAAGTTCGACGTGAGCTGTCTATACACCGCATGAAAGAAAAGAAGATGGCTCGCTCTATCTTCGATAAACTAGATGCAGATCCGAGATCTTCTTCCTCTTCATCTTCGACATGTGACACCCCACCATCTCCATCTCAAGGACGTCTTAGGAATTTTTTCCATCGTGTTAAGAATCTCTTTTCTTCTTCATCTTCCTCCCCTCCATCTGGAGATACAAAGAGTTCAGATTCTTCTTCTTCATCATCTTCTATGTCGCCGCCTTTCGGTCCGAATCTTGTCAGTCACCTACCTCAGAATCTCTTCAATCCATCATCTTCTTCTTCCTCTTCCTCGTCTTCTTCCTCGTCTTCTTCTCCTTTTCCCTCTTTTTCTGACTCCTCTCAATTGATGGAGCTTCTTCAACAGTCGCGACAAGAGATAGCTGATCAGAATCGTCAATTGGGGGAAGCAGAAGAAGAAGAAAGAAGAAGCAAAGATCAGATGGATATGATGCAGTCCTTTTTATCATCGATGTGTCAAGGAGGTCTCTTGAATGAAAGCGCAGGAGAAGACGAAAGAAGAAGAGGTGGAGGTTCGATGAATGACTTGTGCTCTCCGCTTTCATCTCTTTACCATATGAACGATAAGAATAGAGGGAATTCTCCCTGGAATAGAAGAGACGCAGGCTCTCATCATCCCCCCCCCCTGTTTCCTTTCTTAGGAGGAGAAGAGGGACAGCCTCCTGATCAACGCCAGCTTGAGAAGAACATGAGAGACCTACAGACGCTGCTAGAGTTGAACAAGCAGTTCCTCGGTAGTGATGGAAGGAATAGTAGTAACGGTTTTACGTCGTCCTCAGTAAGCTGGCGAATGAAATTTCGATTTATATGGATCTGCTGTAAGTTTGCCGGGCGAGCTCTTTACGAACGCATGTGCATCTCGTGTAGACGTCGTTATCGAGGGAGTCGCATAGCTCATTTATGTAAGAAGAGAAATAAAGGTCAGCAGGGATCGAATGAGATGAAGGCGACGACAACGCAAAGGAATCTCAACCTAACTCTGAAAGACACGAGAAACAGAGACAAGAGGTCGATCTCTTCTTCCTCTTCTTCTTCTTTCTCTTCTTCTTCCTCTTCTTCTTCTTTCTCTTCGAGTTCAGGGAGGGTGTGTGAAGAGAGAAGAGGACGTTGTAAGGAAAGAAGAGAGAAAGAACATAAGAAGAAGAATAAGAAAGCCGAATGGACGGAAGGGGGGGATAGAAGAAGCCCTTGAAGAGTTGCTGATAGGGAGAATCAGTATACCTGCTAAGTAAGAGGAGAGTCAACCATATCATACCATCGACGGTGTCTCTCTTGAAACAGCCAGAAGAGATATAGTCTCTCCATTTTCTTCTTCTTGTTGAGTTCTTTTTCATTAGAAGAAGAGGAAGAAGAGGAAAAAAGGGATGGACTTCTGATCTTCTTATGATTAGGAGATCAATCATCGTGAATCTGCTGCGAATCCACTCTTCTCGGAAAGGAAGGGAAACCAAAAAGAAGAAGTGAAGAGTTTCGCGGTGAGTTCTTCACTCAACTCGCGCAAAGATGAGAAAGAAGAAAAGAGAAGAAAAGAGGAAGGATGAGAAAGAAGAAGAAGAAAGAAAGTGGAGAGAAGGCATAAGAAAGCGAAGAAGATCTAGAGAAACAGAGAAAGAAGAAAAAGGGAGTAGTAGTAGAAGGTAGAGAAGTCTTGCTCAAGGCGGTGAAGAAGAGAAAGAAGAGAATGAATGAGAGGAGAAAGCAAGAAGAAGAAGATGATGAGAGAGGAGAAGTCCTCGGAATCAGCAGGAGGGACTCGAGCCCTACGGCCATTCATTTTAGTATCGCGTAATGGTGTCTATCAATAGAAGATCTCACGTGTCCTCGAGTGTATATACACCCTACATATAGACATGCATACACTTCAAGGAAACTGGCAATGAATCGATCTGCAACACTCACCCATCTTTCTTTATCTTGCGTCGTTGACCCTTCCCTCCTTTCCTTCTTTCTTTTTTTTCTTCGTGGCAAACAAAGAAAGGAGGCTTTTTCAGTCCGATACGTGGCCGAATAGAAAGAAGGAACGATACGGTGAGAAACGGGGAGTGCATCTGATAGTAGAGGTAGGAGTGGTAGGTTAGATGTTTAGGTCTATCTATCGTGACATAGAAACACAAGGCAGACTAGTCGTCCCTTATCAAGTAGACGTCCCTCCTCTTTAATACGACGATCATGAGGCAATCGACCGACTTCCCTCTCTCCTTTCTTTCTTTCTTTATTGATGGGAGTGGTTGGCTAGTTACTCCTGCATCTATTCAGCAACTGAATGATTCAGCCCCTCTCTTCTCTTCCCTAATCTAGCCATCTATTCAACTTCTTCGACTGTGTCTGTCTCTCTATCTACCAGCCGCTTCTTTCTCACTCATTCTTTCTCACTCTTTCTTTCTTTTCTCTTGCTTGTTCTCCTCGTCCTCTTTCCTTGTTATGTGTCTGTCCCTCTCTCTTACTGAACGGAGGGCGCGACTCAGTGAATACATCATTCAAAACGTCGCGTCTTCT
Organism: Cystoisospora suis; assembly: GCF_002600585.1. Taxonomy (NCBI): domain Eukaryota; phylum Apicomplexa; class Conoidasida; order Eucoccidiorida; family Sarcocystidae; genus Cystoisospora; species Cystoisospora suis. Next base: position 23,638 of record NW_027153051.1, read on the forward strand.
TCTTTTTGAGGAATTCTTTACTGCTACCTCCCGAATACTCTTGACTACTCCTGTCATCATCCAGACCGTAGTACTAGTAGTACATATACCTGTCGCTCTTCTTTTTCTTCTCATTCCTTTCCTTTTGCGTCATATCAGGTATAAAGGAGGATACACACACACCACCCTTAAGCGGTGCTAATTGATTTGCAGCTATTGAAAAGACATTCCTTCTCCTTCGAGTCATCAGATCAGTCCCTCCTATCTATCTTTAATCTCTATCCATCCATCTATCTATCTACTGGCCTTCTTTCATGACGGCTCTCTACAAAGAAAACGTTGCGCTTTCCTACGGTTCCGTCGATCCATCGATCGATCACCTCCATTGCTGTGAAGTCTGATGAATAGCGTGAGGCATCCGTGAGAGGTAGATACGTCCTTTCAGGAAGAAGTAAGATGGAGTTATCGGGTGACTCGAGAGGAGGAAAAGAGAGAGGCATGCTCTTTGCCTTCTGTATCCTCTCTTTCTAGGAGAAATGTCTCCGAGAAAGGAGGCATCTTTGGGAGGTGCTTATGACGGATTAGCAAAGACGTTCTTTTCTTGACTCTTTTTCTTAACTTCAAGAAAAGAAAGATGAGAAAAGAACGTCTTTCCTAATCCGTCATAATAGGCAAGATCTCTCGCGTCACTCTCATCTCGATGTGGGGTGTCTTTCGCCTTACTTAAGACTAGTTGGTTGTCCTTTTTTCACCAAGACAGACAATAGAATCTTCTACATATCATTCGTTACGGACTGAAGTCGATTCGCCCTTCTCAGAGATCGCCATTCAAGGATAATAGACAGAGAAGGAGAGGGAAATAAGACCAAGTTCGGTTTCCCTTTACAGTGTACTTCACAAGATAGAATAGATGAGCGAAAGAACGAAAGAAGGAAGGCGAAAACGACGGGTGGTCATGTCGACTGTATGTAGTTATGATACATAAATGCATGCACGGATTGATGTACGTATGCGTGCATGTCGTAATGTATGTATGCATGCATGTATGATGAATGTAGAGTGGTCATAATACAGACGCTAGATTGAGAAATGAATGGTTTAAGAATGCAGGGGAATGCATGAGGTAAACTCATGAAGACAATCGATACACTAGCCAACAGAAGAAAGAAAAAAAACCTCTCCCCATTTCTTAACTTCTTTCTCCCCTCCCTTCTCCCGACGGGGGTTCGTTCAGATACACAGAGATCTCTGATGATTAGCTTCTAGTATAAGGACCAGAGGTGAATGTCTTGAGATAGAAACATAGAAAAGAGACGTCAAAATGAACTAAATAAATAAAGACATGAAGGAAACACTACAACTCAATGCCTGATCGATCTAAGACTGCGGACCATCCATTTCCTCACAGAGGGCATGCACATCGAACGAACTGACACGTTTCGGATCGAAAAGCGACTGAACGCTATGTACAAGGAATTCTATGTACCTTCCTACATACACGCAATACTCCTACTTTATCTACCTGTATTTATCGACGTACTATCATGAATCTATCTATTTCTGATCTACCTCTACACCCGTGCCTCTCTCTATCTTTGCCTGGCCTTTCGTCAGACAGCTCCTGCTAATGAACGATACTATGACGATCTCTCAATTTTTCTCCTCCTTTATCACTTTCGGTAGATCACGCCGGACAACCTTATTCTACGCTTCTCGGCTTAACAGCAGGAAGAAAACGCATACCATCTTACATTGTTGAAGGCACGTAAGAATACTCTATGTATGTCTATGCACATATGTATGGATGTATGTAAGGATAGGTATGTATGTGTGATGAAAGGCATTTATATAAAGTGGCTAGCTGTAGCATAGCGGGTATGTGCAGATCGTCGTCATCCTCATGAACTCTTTATCTATCAATGGATACCTGCATATATACACAAATCTACATATCCCTCATTCATTCTTCTTCTTCTTCTTCAATCTTTTCTTTCATAGCCCCTTGGCAGGTTCTTGAGTGATATATCCATATTTATATCTATGTTTCTGTATATGCATATGACTTACGCTAGGGGGGTTATGAAAGGAAAAAACGAGTTGAGGAAACTACTCACTCCTACATTTGTCCATATTGCTTCCCTTCTCGGTCTCTTTCTAGATCTTTTTCACAACACCGATGGTAAGGAGAGAGGCGGAAGAACTTCCTTCTCTTCCGACTTCTCTCTTCTCTCAACTGCTAGAGAAAAGAAGACGTCATTCCATACAGGGAGGGCTACATACATCCTACGACATGTCTTTGAGCCGAGACTGCTTCATAGGAGCCATGCAAGAATACACGTGTACGTACGTCTGTAAGTCTCTCTCTCTTTCCCTCTATGCTAGCTATGCAAATGTATACGTGAGACACTCGCAGGAACCCCAGAATCACATGAATATTTTGATCTCTCTCAGACAAGGTACGCACAGACCTAGGAGACACCTCTCCCTCTACACATAGAATACAAGAGTATATATATATATATACCTGCATGCCATACATACATACATGAATGCACACATACAAGTTCTTTCTCTCTCTCTCCTCATACGATGATGCTCTTGACCCAGAGGACTCTCCCCTCTTCCTCCTCCTCCTGGTACACAAAAAACATGAGAAAGGAGGAGATCTTTTCGACTTATACACACATCAACGACATCTTCTTCTTAGTCTTCTTCTCTTCATCATCCTTTAGCTTCCTCCGACTACACCTTCTCCCAGCTCCTCTTCTTCGTTCCTTACTCCTATTCCCAATCCCTTGCTTAGTATGGTAGCCCCCTATGCCCCATTACTCCCCCCCCCTCCACTTAGCCATCCTGTGAGCCATCCCCCTCCCCCGACAGGAGTCGCAGTAGCAGCAGAAGTGCCTGTCACAGGAGAGGCAGCAGCAGTAGCCCTCGTAGCAAGACTGTTAGTCATCCCTCCAACTCCTCCGAGAGGGGTACTTCTTCTCCCAGCAGAAGGAGATAGTAAGCCCATTCCTCCTCCTGCCTCTCCTTTGATCGCCGAGGTGTCAGGATCTCTTTTGAGAACAGCTGGTCGTGGCGGCTCTGCGAGAAAGCTATGTGGGTTAAAGACAAACGAAGGAGGAAGAGGGGGGGGATGATGATGATAGGCACCCCCTGTTGCTGCTAGGTAACTTGAAGATGACCCGGTGGTCGTTTTCAGACTTCCCCCCGCCATACTCGAGGCTCCCGATGTCGCAGGAGTCATGAGTTTGTAAGTGGAGCTGTTGGAGGAACAACAAGGATCAATGAAAGCATAACCTCCTTCAGAAGTCTTGATATAGTGACTAGGCGTTATCATTCTACTTGAAGAAAGATGTTGATCGCTTCCTCCTGGGGGTGTATGTACAGGCGGTAAAACCTTTCCTGGGACTCCTCCTGGTAGCATCATCACCTTGCCTTTCTCTCCGTCATTAAGACTACTATGATGGCTACTCCCACTACTACTCGTACTACTCTTTCGTACGAGTTGGTCTGGATGGAGACCTCCAGCGATGATCGAATTTCCTGTGCTTGGCGCGACCATACTACTTCCTTGTCGAGAAGACACATGGCTACTACTGCGACTTGAGAGAAGATATGTCCCCGCTTCTTCTCTCAAACTGACACTACTTTGACGTGAAGATCGGGACGTCGATGGTGGGTTCGGATAACTTGCATGGCTATGAGGATTTGCCGTAGTAGTTGCATTGCATGCAGTTGAAGAAGCTGGGGTGATGAGGCAATGAGGAGGATACTGGGGGGGATAGCTAGTCGGAGGTTTATGAGAAAAGGAATAGGTTGTTTCTTGAACGAAGGGCGAAAAACCTGTATGTCCCTTGCCAGACGTAGTAGACGTCTCTCTTGCACGGCGAGAATCTTGGTGTGTATCCTGGGAGCCCGATGTTCTGATCGTATGGGAGTGATCAGATGATGCTGTGGAAGAAGAGGCTTTTCCTAGAGACGATGACGCATCTGAAGAGTGAGAAGATGAAGAGGCAACTTGATGACTCCCTGGTGTCTCCATTGTAGGAGGTGAAGCAGTAGTGATAGAATCTGTAGAAGAAGAGGAAGAAGACGAAAGAGATGTAGGAGGAGGAAAAGGCTTCACTGCTGATTTCGGAGCTGCTGGATGAGAGTGCCTTGGAAAAAGAGGCGTAGACGTCCCTGGGGGTATAGGTATGTAGTTCCCTTTACTCGTCGTTGATGTATAGAAAGATCGAGAAGGTCGGTTTACAGAAGATGGCGAGGACAGAGAAGGACTGATAGCCATGTCTCTACTATGTGGACTATGCGAACCCTGGTTTGTTTCCCCTATTTGAGTCGAGAAAAGAACATGAGGCTCTTCCTTACGATCACCACCCATACTCGTACTACTACTACTACTACTGTGGGGACTCACTGTCGTCTTCTTCTTCTCACTCTTCATTCCCGCGAGACCTTCTTTTCCCCCTAAGTTCCTCGTCACCGTAGATGAATCTAAATCACTCTCTCTCTCATTTTTCCTGAACGTTTGATCTGAAGGGAGTGGGGAAGGAGAAAAGCTAACTCCTTCATTGTCATGATTCTCTTCAAGTAATTGCTTGATGCATGCAATCCCGTCCTCACCACCGTCTTTTGTCTGTGCTGCTTCTTCTCCCTCCTTCAATCTGTCTAGGGCGATTCCTTCTCCACATTCATTCATCTCATGTTTCTTATCTTCTTTCATAGCTTGTCCGAGGGGAAGAACTTCTTTTCCTTTCTCTTCTTCTCTTCCTCCTTCGCCTCCTGCCCCACTCGACATAGTGGCTTTCTTATCTCTATCTGATCCTACTGTCTTTCTATCCATCTCGTCAACGCCTTTCTGACCTCCTGATAAGAGGTTCATTCCTCTTCTTCGATTTTCTTCATCCTCTTCTTCGCCTGGTGTCACTGGCTGTGAAGAAGAAGAGAATGAGGCGCTCCGACCATCTTCTCCACTGCTATGACTGCCGAAAGGATCTTCAAGAGGTAAGAGCGTCGATGAAGATAGGTGAGACGACGAGGAAGCAGGAGGAGGAGGAAAGAGAGTCGTACTCGGAGATAAAGGAAGAGGTCGTGCTTTACTATTAGTAGACCTCATACTATGACTACTCCATGAAGAAGAAGAAGAACTGGACTGAACGGAAGAGGGAAAAGATCCTTTCAAGAATAGCTTCTGTTGCTGCTGTTTGCTAGTTGCTATAGGAGAAGGAGAAATCGATGCTCCTGACGCGGTTGTCGATGCTACCGAGACTTGACGTGAGGAAGGTGAATGAACATGAAGATATTGAGAGGGATACCTTGAAGAGATCGATGATGAAGACGACTGTCGACTCTCTCCTATTCCTCCGCTATGTTCCATTATGACACTCAGCATACCTTTCCTCTTGTCTTCTTCTTCTCCTAGAGCGGGCATATCGCCTCCTTTTTCCTTAGTAGAGAAACTTTTATTGAGAGACCCATCCGATGATCTATCATTCAAAGACGTTACACCGGAAGATGAAGGAGATTCATGCGACGAGGGGGTTCGCTTCTGTTCCTTCGCCTCTTTAACTTCTTCTTCTTTTCTTAGTTGCTGGCCATTCCCTCTTCCTTCAACATCTCTCCATCCGTCTCTTGCTCCTTTATCTAAGTGAACACGAGGAGTTCTTCCGTCTGAGGAATGTGAGAAAAGAAGTTTCGATTTCTGCTGCATTTCATACTCATGTTTGAGACGCTCTTGCTCTCGAAGATACGCTTCAAGACCTCCCGGTTTTGAATCATGCGATGGCGGCAAGACTCCTCGGCCTGTACTCCCGCCTCCACCGTGGAGATTCGGTGAGCTTGCTTCTCTTCCTTCTATCACGTCTCCCCCCCTACTGGAATGATGAAGAGATGATGGGCTAGCACAGGCTCCACCGCCTACACCATTGCTACCAGGCTTATGAATGATTGAAGGAGGAGGAGGAGGAGATGAAATCGGAGAACTGGACGAAGGGATAGCTCGCCATCCACCTAGCTCTGAAGCTTGTTGAGAGGAGATAAAGGGAGATGAATGATGATAAGAAGACCCGTCTATCGTGAGAGCGGGTCCACCCGTTGGAAGCATGTAGGTGACTTGATGAGGGGAATTCCCTCTTCCTGCATTCCAGGATGAAGAAAGAGAAGAATGAGGTGTATATACACTTGAGCCACCAGCACTGCGGTGCATCGTCATCACGGCCGGGGGTTGATGTGAAGTCGTCGACGTACTACTGGGGGCATAGCTATAGGCGAGACGTGAAGATGGTGGTGCTAGGGGAGAAGAACCATATAACCCACCATTACATCTATATGGAGTCCCTACAGGAAGGAACCCTCCTCCTACTGGTAGCCCTTGACTATGATGATTCATTACCATCAATGCATGATGACCTCCTCCTCCGGAGACTCCACCTACCGTCCCTCTTCCTACCCCCGTGGATGCTGTTGATGAAGAAGAAACTCCTGTGGCTGTTTGATGAGTAGTCGTAGTTGTAGTAGTTGAGATAGCAGTTGCTTTCTTCACATCTTCAAACGCTTGAAGAACACGTTTACAGATGTCTTCCGCTTTCTTTAAAGGACTGTTTTTCTGCCTTTCTGCTCTCGCTGCTTCGGCAAAGAGCTGAGCTTGTTGAGCGACAAGAGTGCGAAATTCTTTAGGATCGAGACCCCACTCAGCTGCGAGTCTCTTCTCTTCAGCTGAATCGACAGGAGGGGGCTGATGCTGTTGTGCCAATTCTGCCGCTTGCTGATGCTCTTCAAGCTCGAGAAGGTGACGCAGTCCTTCACACTCTAAGGTACCTAACGGCTTATTCTGAGACAGGGGGAAGGGCTTCGATTGACGGTAGACCTGTGAAGAAGAGATGATGAAGAGATAGGCATAGATCGATATCGGAGAAGAAGACGTCTAGAGATCAAAAAGAGCGGAAAAACCGATGTGAATACTCTAAATATTTACACGCCCAACCCCTGTATGGCTAGTAGACACAGAGGTTGCGGATATGTCTAACCCTAATGGATGGAAACATGGATGGACAGCAAGACGACACACGAAGAAGAGGTCACCTCACCTCTTCTTCAAAACTTCTACAAGTACCAGCTACTCCCGCCTTCAGCTAGCTAGCTAGCTACTTCAAGTACGGGACTACCCGTCCTAAGAATCTGTTCGGGGCTTGAAGAAAGACACAACACCGTGCATAGAGATACATATATACATACACACGTGAATCCATGTACTATAGAATGCATCGATACAGCCGGTGAATCGAGACATCCTCAGAGAGAAGAAATAGCAAGGCTACGTCTCTCTTCTACTCTCTATGCTACCCTGAAAGAAGAGCCAACCGGCGAACTATTAAGTATACGAAGAGGAGAGAAAGCCAAGTGTGGAGGCTTACGGAAGAATAATGCCCCGGGGCTTCACTCCAAATAAGACTGACGCAGAGTCTTTTCATCTTTTCATCTGGGGTTCTTCTTTGTTGTTCTTCTTCCTCATAGAAGGTCTTCCGTACATGAAACTCATCGTCGTAGATCTCAATCGAAACATCATACAGCATCGACAAGGCCCGAAGCTCTCGATCATCCGCCCACTCTATAAACAAGAGAAGACGAACTGAGAAACCCAGCAATGCAACTTGGTCCTTTCCTAAACTCCAATGTATAGACGAAACGATAGATAACTAAATACACACACGAGCATATCTATACCTCTCTTACAAAAAGAATGGATTTGCGCGCTGACTCCTGGGGCTTGAAAACAGCATCTATCTCCGTCCCCTCTATCTTTGATACCAACTCAGGTACGCCCAAACAGGTAGCTAGATGAATGGACTGAAACTACCTAGCTGGATGGAGAGATAGACAAGCAGGTATGCGTAGACATGTACAGACACTGTGTGTACCGCCCTGGAGAGTGATACCGTTTTGAAGAGTGACGTCTATCTTCAGGCGGCGAGAGACCGTAATACATGAGGAGAAGCCCATGACTTCGTCACCGCTATCCTCATAGTCAGGCAGCTACAGTCACTGCTCCTCTGGCTTCTCCTCTACCACTCCTACTAGTACAGGGGAACGCGTGGAAAGAGCCAGAGAGGACGGACATCCTCCTGGAGTGTCTCTACACTATGCCCGGAGATGAAATGACTATTCTTTCCAGTGGCTTAGCTGTATGGATATACACATATATATGCACATACATGATCTATATCTTTATCTTCCTTTGAACTCCCTATCATTCTCCTTCGATGAGATCTTCGCAGTTGCATCCATTTCCGTAAAATGAGATAGAAGCATAAGGTCCAGTCAGAAGCAGAAAACACACTGTTTGAATGCCTTCGTTCTTTGATGGCCATAAGAAGAACAACGCGAATAATAAAGGAGAAGCTTCAGATAGCTCTTGTTGTGTATAGATGAAGCAAGCTGATCATTCCCATACCTCCAGGTGTATTGATTTTACTGAGATAAGCGTCAAAGTTCGGCCCATCCGCTTCATCAATGAAAGGCTCGAAATCCCGCCGTCGTATCCTCTGGCAGACACCCCACGCACATCATCGTCATAAAGATGAAAAGAAGACACGCATGCAAATCATTTCCAGTCATGTCACGCAAACAAAGATGGTGAAGATACACCCAGATCCGCTGGACAAGACATAGAATGAATGAAGTTATCCATCAGGTAAGAATCACATAGGTCATATAGATAGGGGATACAGCTTGATGTAGGTAGAAGATTGAGTTTTATGCTGCAAGGAGGAAAATTGGCACCAAACAAGTACGGAAGATACGTTCGAATGATGACTAGCTACTCTATACTACCTCTGTAATGGATCTCTTTGTCTGCCTTAACCTTCATATAGTTAGGCACAAGAGAGACACATATTAGTGCTACTGCTCTTCCACTCCATGTCACACAACATCGATGAAGAAAAATGAGAGAGACACTGCGTCTGTTGAGACGAGAGAGGTCGAAACCATCCGCTCTAACAGAGACAAACGATACCTATTTATCTATTTAGTAGATACGGCTTACCGAAGACCAGAAAGAGGAGGAGGCGTGTATACAGGTAGTTATCTGCATGTCATCATGTTTTCTCTGTCTTGCGACCGTGCGAGAGACACTGGAACGGGACGATAGAAGCAACTAGCCAGTTAGCTAGCTAGCTAGCTTACCATGACTTCGACAGCCATCCATCGTATATACAAATGGTAGTCTTGAGTCCCATATAACTGCGGACACAACAAAGATAGGAAAGAGAGAAACGACAAGAGAGAAAAGAAACAGAGAATCGACTTATTTTCAGCTCGGTATCTGTATGAGGAAGAAGAATGTCTCTTACAGCGTATACGGACTTCACGGTGAAAGTCGACAGTAGCACGATGGCGGTCTCTTCTACACACAGAGACACATCTGTATACCTAGCCGATAGGGAGGAAAAACGGACGGATGACTCGCAGCTGTCTGGATGGATTGATATGTATGTATAGATGTATATATCTATCTATCGCCTGATAGGAGGTCTGACCATGAGAGTATATATATACACGTTAGGTGTAAAGCGTGAATAGGAGAACCATAAGAGCGATTTGTTGTCACGATCCACACACACCGACCATACACGCCAGGTGTATATACACCCAAACACACACGATGAGACACTTTTCACTGCTAGGCGGAAGTAATCGAATACCGATCATGAAAATCGAATACCAAGTGAAAAAGCATTCCCTCCTTCCTTCTCTCAAAAAAGTCTCGAGACCATTTGAAGAAAAAAATCGATTGTCTGAATAGTCTACCTCTCAAAGAGGAAGACAATTCGATACTCGAAGAGAAATCTGAAATGTCGAGCATGTCTACATAAGAGAAGTGAATCCGTTCTAGACTTTGATCGACCACTACCCATTTGGAGAATTCTCTTTCTTCTCCTTACAACGAAACATCCCTGTCATCAACCACATTATGAAGGTGTATGCCTATCTATCTACATTCACAGCTCAACGTGGGTTTACATACACACCTCCACATGCACATATGTACAGACATAGAAGTCTCTATACACGGGTGGACGACATGCTTATACATACAAACTTACATATACACACAAATTACACGTAGGTATGAATATGTATCTCCATAGACGGAGATTGAGAGCTCTATGTATCTATGGCCTTCGCCTTTGAGCTCTATTTTTGTTACCTCTCACTATCATCACGTCATACACATATATACATATCCCTCTATGTGTAGACGCGTATACTATGTATGAATACATACCTATATATATATATATATATATATATGGACATACGTCATATAGGTGTATAGATACATAGATGTCATGAATATAGATGCAAATATGAGATGATCTTACCTGATCAGAGAAGGCTCTGAACATGCAGTTTCCATCTCCTTCGACATGCCTTTTTATCAGTTCTCTCCACCAAACAGGTTTATCTCTTAGTCCTCTCGAATCTAGATCTTCTCTCCTTTTGGATGCATTTGTGATACTCGAGCTCGAGTAATACGGCGGCACATGCATCACCCCCATCCCACCTACATCTGAGGCAATGGTTGGAGTGCTTATATTCGGATTGACCGTAGACGTTCCTCGATACTTCCCGTGTGGATCAACACACGACCGTCCTTCGTTCTCCTGACTCATGGCGCCGACTACTACTATCCTCTTCTGTTCTTCTTCCTTCTTCTTTTTCTTTCCTTCTTCTTCATCCCTCCCGAGCACAGATGAGACCTCTTGCACCTCACCAACACTTCCCTTTTGACTTTTCTCATCTATTTGACTCGAAACAAGAAGAGGCGGATGAGCTTTCTTCTTCTTCATCTCCTCTTTCTGTTGATCTGTTTCTTCTTCTCGTCCTATTCCTATCTTCTCCGGTAGTTGCTCTATTCCCCCAGTCGACGCAGAAGACGAAGAAGAACAATTGCTATGATGATCCTTCACATCTGCTCCAGGCTTGGTCACAGAAGGTGAGGTTACCTTACGGGGATTGACACCTTCTCTTTTCCTATTTGGACTGTTCTTTCTTACGAATGTATCCTGAATATCTTCACGCCGTTTTACAGAGAACTTCTCTTCTCTCAAAGATCTTCCAGGTGATGATGTCGACACTTGAGGATTCCGCATCGTCGTCTTTGGCAAGCTTGCCGACTTTTGCGGTCCATCAAGATGGTGAGCCTCCTTCTCTTCTTCTCTCTTATCCCGTGCAACTTCTTGATCTTCTTCGAAACTCCCCGTAGCTAAGTTTTTCTTCAGGGACGGAAGGCTTGCCTGTCGTTCTCCTGAAGAAGATTTCCTCTTGATTAAGCTTGAGGGGCTCGACACAAATCGGACTTGAGAAGATGAGAGAGAAGATGCGGACGATCTGACGCTTCTCATCGGGGCTGAAGTGATCGAAGAAGTAGGAGAGGAACGCTTTCTCTCTATGTTACTAGTCTGATTTCTACCTACGAGAGAAGAAGAAAATGGAGAAGGGTTTGAAGCTGTGGAATGGGTAATAAGAGGATGAGAACCGACATTTCGATGTCTAGGGCTCGTCCGAACTCCTCTTCTCGATAGCGAAGAAGTCTGCGTAGGTATCGAACCTTCGTCATCCGGTTTCTTCACCCCAGGACTATCATTCGTCTGTTGACGGGGGCTTTCTTCCTCTTCGCTTGGCAAGGTCACATTCATAAGATCTGCACCTTCATGCTCTTTCTCTTCTTGTTCTTCTTCATTCATTCCTTGCCTCCTTAGCTCCTCAGCAGCCTCAGGGGAACTCGAAGGCATATTCCTATGACTCCTATCGCTACAGCGTTGTTCTCCTTCTCGGTTCTTTTCATCCAAAAGACGCTCGTTTGAGCTATTGGGACGACTACCATTCTGATGACGTTCTTCTTTGTCATCTGCGTAAGGCTGGTCTTCTCGTTTGTCTGAAAGGAGGAGAGACTCTTCTGATGAAGCGACCTGCGAGGGAGAACCTTCACGCCCCATAAAAGAAGAAGGGTCACCGCAAAGTCGTACGCAGGGATCTCTCCCCTTGTTGGGAAGGGACACACTCTCTTCACTGCTGCTCTTCTTTTCATCACTTGCGGGGAAAGCGGCACGAGTAGTAGTCGTGCTTGGAAGAGTAGGAGAAGAACAAATCGAAGAAGAAAGATGGGAAGAACAATCGGTATCTTCTTCTGTTTGCTGTAAGCTACTAGATGAGGCAGGAACATCATCTCGGGTGTATGTACACTCCATGCCTGTCGGTGATGAAGATGATGGAGCTACCCATACAGTTGAAGTCACATCAGGACTCTTCTCTGTATGATGACACCCTTCAACAGTAGGAGGGGATGAAGCACTTGATAGCGAGCTTCCTTTCTTGACCTTCATTCTGTTGCATGAAGATGGAGACGCGGGCGGATGAAACATAGAAGAAGAAAAGGAAGTCGCCGAAGACGGGTCTACATGATACGCATGATGACAGGCCACACCTTCATTGCCTAGTGAAGGGGGTGATGAAGACACTGGCCGGAAGGTCGAAACATTCTCCATTATAACAAGTGAAAGATAAGAAAGGATAGCAACGCCTCAAACGATTCCCGACCTTTTCTGATGAGAAAGAAAGACCTCAGCGATGATACAGAAATCTCCCCTACTCTCTCTGTCTCTCTAGATAGATGTAAACTTCTCTGTTCTGCCCGAATTTCTAGAAACTCCCACATGAAGGAGAGAAAGAGGCAAAGGAAAGAGAGCCCATGAAAGAATCTCCGCGTAGAGTTCGTTGAATACAACCCCATCTATCTCATGCAAACATGTATACGTATACACACATACACAGAGACATGCGTATATATATATATATATATGTATACGTGTATATGTATATGTATATGTATAGACAGCCTTAAACGCTCAATACCGATCTCCACAACTATGGCAATGGATGGGCCTAAGATACATATACACATCTGTATACATATATATATATATACGGCCTCTCTGTATGTGTGGAGGACGGAAGTACATATCTGTATGTAATAGAGACATACGCATAGAGATATAGAAACGTATGTCTGAATGAATATATATGACTATGTATGGAGAGATGTGTAGTATGTGGAGTCTTCCTTACTTACTTCCATGATGACTTTGACAAGAGGCTCAAAGCGAGACAATTCATACGCCGCTGTTTTGGCTCTCTTCTTGAAGTATTTCAGACGCTCCTTATCTAGCTCGAGTCGATGGGAAAGCTTCATCGTCTATCACATACACACATATATATATACATATATATATATATATATATTGATAGAAATCCATACATGTATATATATATATATATATGCAGGCTATTAGGTGTCTGTATGCTATCTAGGACGGAGAAATCTGAGACAGCTCGATGGCTCTTCAATGAGAGAGAAGAGAGAGAACGGAAGAAGGAAAGAAAATACAGAAACGCGAAAAGA
>NW_027153052.1:0-14135 GCF_002600585.1 Cystoisospora suis
TCTCTTCAATCTGTCTATCTATCTTTAATCTGTCTATCATCTATGTTGATCTATCTCTCCACCGATTAGATCAACGCTGAATAAAGATGGGATCTAGATAGAATATAGGTAGATCTAAGGTAGATAGATCAAAGATAGGTAGGTAGATGGATGTGTTAAAGAGGCAGAGGAAGGAATAGGAGGTAGGAGGTATCGAGTCGTCTGTGTATTAATCGCAGTTTTCTTTCTTTTCTTTCTTTCTTTCGTGAAGCAGAATTACTTCTTACTGTTGGTGAGACACTCGAGGAGTACTTCTTTCTGTCTGTGCATCTAGAAAGAGAAGCAAAGCTTTAAGAAAGATTTCTTTCCTCTTTCCTTCTTTTTCTTCTCTATTCCGTCATCTCTCATATCCCCCCATTCTCGCCTACCAACTCACTAGTTATGTCAAGTAGACAGAGACAGAGAGACAGAGACGACATGAAAGAGACATATTGGTAGATAGATAGACAGATGAAAATGGATGCGTAGAGATGGGAGTTCTATAGATGGAGATCTTTGGAGAGGAAGTATCCTTTTAAATAAAGGAGATGCGCAGAATGATGCTTCTTAACAGCTTCTTCACTCTCCATTAACTCCTCATCTTTCTTTCTTTCTTTCTGTCTTTTGTGTGTTTCTTTTCTCTTTAGTATTCTCGCGCCAACGTGGTGTATGTATTTGATCTGCTATGCCGTTCTAGCTGTCTTTGGAGTTCTTTAAGACGACGCATGCATCCAATTATCTCCTAGTATCGACCACCGTTTAATCAATACAGCGATGGATCGATCTATGATCTAAACAACAGTCGATTGATCTGTCTAGCTGTAATTCGTTCAGCTAGCTATCTCGGTGTCTACTCCCCTCACTCTTGTCGCGCAGTCATACAACATCTCACACACATGATTGGACGAATAGCTGGATATGGATCTACGTATATCTACCTATATATATTCATCTACATATATAGAGAGAGAAAAAGAGAGGAACGTTCGAGTGTATGTACATATGTTTCTTATGTCTCTCTCCGGGTATGTGGCTATGGCTAGTATGAGCTGTGAAAGAATGAAGCGTCAGTATGGAGGCGTCTCTTTGAAGAGGAAGAGAGGGAGAGACGAAAGAAAGAGAGAGATGAAGAAGGAAAGATACATAGCTAGGTAGATAGATAGGTAGAAGATTCATTTGCTTATTGCCGTTTGTTTCACACTTACAAACATATCTACTTTTCTTTGTGTTAATCAAAGCTACTTAGTGTAAGGAAGAATAACAGACAGAGAAAGGAGACGGTAGAAGATCTTCTCTATCTATCAGTCCAAGTGAAGACCCGACCTTCTCATTCTAGGGCTTTCTTTTGAACAAGAAAGACAAACTCCCCAAGGAATCCCTCATATCGCTGGAGGAGAGATTCTCGAAGACATGCGGGATGTATACTGTATATCTTCATATGCTCGTATATATACGTATATATGTATGTGTATATACATCTCTACGTGTATGCATCCCTAGGTATGCTATGTATGAATGGTGTGCGTGTGTGTGTAAATTTCCTCTTTCAGTGTGAAGAGCGGTGTACGTACATGTGTGGCTCTGTCTCTGTCTCTCTCTGGGAAGATGTAGATATCTTTCTTCTTCGTTTTTCTTCGTGAACGTCTCTATGCATGTATCGATGTAAACTCATACAGGGAGTCTTTCTTCTTAGCAATCTGTCTGCCTGTCTGTCTTCTGTTGCTATGGTGGATGGGGTGAGCTAAAAGACTTGAGAAGAGAAAGATAGATAGGAGGGAAGAAAGGCCCTCACGCAAGGAGAGAGAAAGAAAGAAAGCTCCCACAGGAGAGACGTCTTCTTCTTCTTCTTCGTCATGGTTGGCTGCATGCAAAAAGAAGAAGAAAACAAGAAAGGGAGAAAAAACGAAAGAAAGAAAGAAGAAAAGGGAGAGCGATTTCGCTTCTTTTCTTCTTGTACTGGGGGGAGTCAATCCCCCCCCTCCTTCCAACTTATCTTTTCCATCTTACACAGACACCTTGCTAAGTACTCAAAAAGATCTATCTATCTTTAGTCTATTGACCTATCTCTTATAATCTCTCTATGCATCTTTAGTCATCTTTAATCTATCACTCTGTCTGGAGATGAAGAGGCAGGGATAGATATAGACAGATTGATAGATTGAAGGAGGCTTTTGAAGCCTTTAGAGAGAGGAGCTCCATTCGCGAGAGAGAGAGTGTGTATATTTTACATCCACTCTTCCTATGAAGAGCCTACGCTTTCTCTAAAAAGCTTTTCTAGGTGAAATTCGACTTTGCTAAACAAGACCAAGAGGGAAAATGTGTATATCCAGAGATTGTTTCTTTCATTTCCTTGTCCTCACTAAGGAAAAGAAGATCGATTCTTATAAGAAGAGGAAAGAAAGAAAGTTCGTCTGAAGTCCCTCTCAAGTAAAGGATGACAAGTCTCGATTGTCCCTCGAAAGGTCAGGGCTTCAACATCGATGATAAGAGTTGGCTGTATCTAGAGGAAAGAGCGACATAGTAGGAGAGAAAAGAAGTCACTCTTCAAAGGAGAAGTCTTGTGTATTCTACGGTCTTTCACTTCGACCTCATGGAGTAGAAGGATGAGAGAGACCTCCTGTTTTGGAGATCTAGAATAATATAAGAAACATATCGTTCTCTCTCTCAGCTTCTCTCTTTTTCCTCTGCGTCTTTGTCAGCCAAGAGAAGGCCGAGAAATAAACGAATACATGATGGTCGGACTTGCGAGAGGAAGAGAGCGAAGTGGGGGTGCTTACGGAATGGAGTGAGTGACCTCCTAGGAGGAGGAGGAGGAAGAGGAAATTGCATTAGAAAAAAGAGAGGGGGGTTTGGAATAAAGACAAAAGAGAGAGAAAAAAAGAAAGACAAGAAGGTTAGGGAGACGATTAACCAGCCAGACAGAGAGAGGGAGAGAGAGACATACAGAGAGACAGTCACGACTAGTGCAGTTTACGTGGTAGAGCTGCTGGGAGGAGGAGACGTTTCAAGAGATTCTGTTCTCTTTCAGTTGAAGTGCTTCTCTCTTCTTTCTTTCTTTCATTCAGTGATTGCTTCATGTGTGAAAGAGAAAAAAAAGAAGAGAGAGAGAGATAGATTGAAGATGAATATGATAGAAGCGAAAGGTGACGGACTCAAGTCACACAAAGTCAAACAAACTGCTTCTTCCTCTTCGAACCGTCTTTCTCTTCTCCTCCTCCTCTCCCTTTCTTCTTCTTTTCTTGTTTCAAGTGCTAGCTACGACCTTCTTCAACTGGGGAGAGAGAAGGAGAAAAAGAATGAATGAGGGAGAAGAGAGAGAGAAGGAAGGGGGAGAGTCGACACCATCACGTTAAGCTTCAGTAGACTAGCTATCTTACTCTCTCTCATACAAACCAATGGGCAGTTTCTCAGGACTATCACTACTGCTAGTCCTACTGCATCTTTGTTATGTATGTACACAAATGGCAACGAAAGAAGCAAAACAAGAAGAACCCAAAGAAAAAGAAGAGATCTTTCACGTCTCCCCTGGCGGCGTGTTAAGGGGGGCGCATCATACATATAGGGCAACTTTTCAAATTCAGCAGAAGCATGCGAAATAATTCTCAAGTCTCTTCCTGTTCTCTCCATACAGAAGACACAACATCCCCCCCTCCCTTACACACATGAAACACTGATACCCCCATGCATGCAGCCAGTCTGAAAGATTAGACATTACATATATAGAAATGTATATATGTATGTATCTCTCCGCGCTCTCCACTTATTATATATGTCAACATACAGAGGGCAGAGGAAGAAGAAAGGTGCTTCCTTCCCCCTCTCTCCCGTCCCGTCGTCCATATACAGACCTATTCATATGGACGTCAACCCCTGATCATATATACACACATATATATATATATATATATAATACGTGAAGGTCTGTCGCACCAACGTCTAGTTGATATATACGTATATGCTATATATGTAAAAATGCCTTATATATATATATGTCTATATGCTATATATGTAGGGATATACAGCGTTGTATCTGTTGTATGGGGATCATAGACTTTTTATATCCCCGCTCCGATCCATCCGCCGATGCATGCGCCACCTGGGGAGTGTCTGGTCGCTGCAGCTCTTGCAAGAAGATTCCTCGATGCGTCACTTGAGAGACGAACGCCCTCTGGTCCCATCCCCCCTATACGAAGAGCAGCTAAGAGAGAGGACTTAATCTGAGGAGCAAGTAACTCTTCTTCTCTTCTCGCTCCAGACGTTAATAAGAGACGGCTCGGGGGTATATAGCGAAGAAGCTGGTTAAGATTCGATAAAGCAGATATCAAAGAAGAAGAAGAAGGAGACACCGGGGTTTGGCCATCTGGCGAGAGAGATGAACAAGTGGGTATCTTTTGTGTAGAGGAAGGAGAAGAAGACGAAGAGGTGGTACATGATATAGAAGAAGAAGAAGAGAGAAAGTGAGAGAGATTGACTTCAAAGTACAGTCCACGTCGTATAGCTTGTTGGATATGTTTTCGCCTTATAGAGAAAGGAAGCTTTCTAGGGAGAGATAAAAGATCTCCTTCTCCCCCCCCCCCCACACTCCTCATATCAAATCTCTTTTTCTCCCCTCCTGCATTCTCTTCTCTTTCTCTTTCTTCTTCTCTTTCTTTCAAGGCAGCGGCAAGAGCCTGCGTGTGGGGAAGAGCATTCTGGGACGCCTTGATAGATGTCTTGGTGTTTGCATTCTCTGTAATAGAAGAAGAAGAAGAGACAGAGAAATCGATAGAAATTAGATCGCATTCACAGCTCGAACAAGCAAACTGCCAGGTCAGGTCATCGGTAGGCTGTATAGCTAGGACATCGATACAGCTAGCTGGGAGACTAGAGGCTCCCCCAGGAGAGAGAGAAGGATAATAAGGAGGATTAGGAGGAAAGAGAGTAGAGAAATTAGCCGCAGCACTCACGTTATGTAAGACGACGGTCACACGACGTAACTGAAGAAGATCGATCTGCACGTCAGGCGATCTAGGGAGAAGAAGAAGAAGACGTGAAGATTCTTCATTCTTCATTGCTTCTTCTTGTTGTTTCTTTTGTATAGCAGCGTTCATCTCGCTGCTTTGCGCGCGAGATCCCTTTGGCTCACTATAGCTCATTTCGATATCTTCTTCATTCTTCAGAGAGCCACCTTTTCTTTCCTCTTCTTTTTCTTCTTTCTTTCTTAAGATCACACTTGGGTTCTTTTTGTCTTTTTTCTTGTTGGCGCTTGCTTGTTGCAGGTGAGCGGCCTTATACAGGGACGAGGCGAAAAGCACTTCGTCAAGAGATGCTATAGACGGAGAGATGAGAGAAGCTTGACGGGAATGAAAAGAGGAAGAAGAAGAAGAAAGAGACGGGAGAGAGAGATACTGCTGAGCAGAAGTCGCGGAGACAGCATAAGGAAGAAGGTCCCCCCACATGGAGGAAAGAGGGCCTGTCACACTACAGCCACGAGGTATATACAGAAAGTTAGGAGGAGGAGGAGAAGAAGGCAAAGAGGAAGAAGAAGAGATAGAGGGTGTCGTGTATGGATGGAAGGGAGAAGTCGAAGGAGAGAGCCAATTGACGGGAGGAAAAGAAGACGAAGGGGATGATGATCTACGGATAGATTCAGAAGAAGAGGAAGAAGAAAGAGGTAAGGAAGATGAAGGAGAGGGATGAGAGGAAGAAGAAAAAGAAGAGAGAGAAGAAGGGATCACCTGTTGAGTATATGGAGAAGGTTCATTTAGGCGAGACGGAGGTATCGCATTCTCATTCGAACTTCTTATCCTTTCTCCTGTACATCCCTCTGACATAAGAGACGGCTTTTTATCATGCTTAGGCAGACTTTCTCTTTTAATTTCCTCTCTTGGCTTTTCTTTCGTCGCTTTTCTTAACGATGAGATAGAGACTTCTTTAGCTTGCAGAATAGGAACAGGCTCACGGAGAGGATGAAGGAAAGGGTCACCACTCCCTTTAGAAGGAGAAGAACGCGAATGAAGATGAAGTGTCGAGTTGATAGCGACAACTGAATATCCTAAATAAGAGGCTTTACGAAGAAGAGAAGTGAACGTGGCGTTTCTCAGAAGAGAATCTTTGGAAGGGTCGAAAGGAGATGGAGCCTCTAAACAAAGATCGAAATAAGTCGCCATGATGATGACGATAATGAAGAGAATGGTAACACACGAAAAAGAAAGATGGTCCAAAAGTCATTCGGGTGTATATACACCTGATCGCAAAACTATAGTGAGGTGTATGTACACCTCATCACAGAAGTACAGTCAGGTGTATATACACCTGATCGTACAAGTGTAGTCAGGTGTAAATACACTTGACCATAGAAGTGTAGTCAGGTGTATGTACACCTGATCATAGAAGTATAGTCAGGTGCAGATACACCTGATCGTACACGTGAAGTCAGGTGTATGTACACCGGATCATAGAAGAACAGTCACGTCTTCATACACTCCATGATATCTACGTGGATGCGGGTTCTGAAGCTAGACGTAAAAGCGACGAAAAAGTCGTGTTGAACAGAGGACAAGGAACTATTTTGAAAAGTGAGTGAACGAGATTCAGAGAAGCTGGAGTCTTTCTCCAAAAAGGCGTAAGAGAGAAAGAGAAGCAAGCCTACAATACACAGTAGAAGATCGCCTCTCTCATCTCTACATGACGATGAGAGAAGAGGACGTTCCTTAGAGTAGTTATATCTCTAAGAGTAAGTTGGTCACCGTACTATCTATCGCCTAGAAACGGGGCCGAAGTTGAGGGGATATTTAAACTCTTCGTAACTAAGAAAAAGCAAGAGGAAGGCAGACAGCAAGGGAAACGGGGTTGGTCCTAATCAGATGGAGGAGAAGAAATCTCAGTCTAGAATCACATCTGTCCGTCAGGAAAAGAGATTTGATTCATCTCCCCTTTTATGGAGACAGAAGTCTTGTATGTATTCTTCTCCTTCTCAGTGAAGAAACCGAGCAAGAGAAGAAATCCATCCGAAACGACGACAACAGAAAGAAGCGCAAATTACTCTGTTTATATTTGCAGGTGTATATACACCTCAAACAAGGGGTAGAGAGGACCACTCATTTGTCTATAGAAAAGAAAGCTTCGCATTCGACAGAAAGAAACAGAGAGAGAGAAAAGTAGATGAGAAGTGTGCTATGACAGAGATACGTGAACTCCGACCTGTCTAGTAAAGATAGAGACGGTAAGAGAACCAGTAGAGAATCAGGATCGATGCATCGAGAGAGATTTCTTCTTCTTCTTCTTCCTGTAAGAATAGACTAGTCCATCTCTCACATGCATGCATGCATTTTTTATGTAGAATTAGTGAGTGCATGCATCATCTGCACACCTCTCGGTGTCTTTGTGAAGATGTCCACCCTCCTCTCCCTCCTCACGTCACCTCACACTCTTCAGTCTCTTTCGTCTTCTTGTCTTCTTTTCTCCGTCGTCCATTCGTCTTTTCCTTCTCATTTACGAGTCATCTTCTCGTCAGTTCTCCTGTGTATGTGTATACCAAGAAGGCTCTCCAGTCATGCAGTGGTCAGATTGAATCGAAAGAAGTTCGTGAAGAGAGTAGATCTTTTTTTCTTCTTTTTAGCGATAAGTGATAGACAAGATGAGATAGACAGGAGAATGCAGAACAAAACCGCCGCATGCACCCTCCATATAAAGGGGGATAGCAAGCGTAGGCAAAGTGATAAAGACAGGAAGGTACCAAGTGATCTAGGAAAGCAGAGAGAGACGAAAACAGACTTATAGATAGAGACCTCTCTACTTTTTTCCTCTCCCAGGCTTCCGATGTAGACAGCAGGTGAACTTCTTTCTCGCTCTTCGCTTCAAGGGAAAAAGAGAAGATTACAGATAGATAGATAGCTAGATTAAAGATAGATAGGTTCAAGACAAGGAGACACACTAAGGATAGGTAGCTAGATAGGTAGATGATGGACATATAGATAGATAGATAGATCAAAGATAGCTAGTCAGATTGGAGATACACTAGTGGCAACAAGTAGCATAAGGAGAAGAGAGGCTAGTGTGGAGATAGATCTAAAGACAGAAAAAGAACGAGAGGAAGAAGGCATTTTGTCTAGTCTATTCTTTCCCTTGCTTTTCTTTCTTCATGCGGTACGTACAAGTCTACCAATGCGTGTGTGTATTCCTCTTGTTTTCCCCCACCTTTGCTTGAGGTGTATGTACACCCGAAAAGTACCAAGGGAAGACTGGACAACGAACGACCTAGAGTTTCCGAGGACTTCCACTTGGTTTATGTATGTCTGTATCTTTCTACTCTTTCTTTTCCTTTTCTTTTCGCGACCATTCCTTAGCTGAAGATGAAGAAAGCTTTTCCGAAAAGATACAGTGACAACAAAAAGAAGAGCATCCAAGAAAAGAAGAAGGAGAAGAAGAAGAAGACATGTCTACATTGTTGGGTGCGAGAAAGAAAGAAGACTTCTCTTCTTCTTTCTTAGCTAGAAGAAGCAGATGCAGGCTTGAGATTTACACCTTTTCTTTACCTTCTATCTTGTTCTTTTTCATTCTCATCCGTATCTCTCTTCTTTCTTTCTTTTCTTCTTTCTTCCTCGTAGAAACTGTTGCTCTTGCTTCCTCTTCTCTGGCGGTCTTAAAGGCAAAGCCAGCAAGTCTCCAGGGACACCCCGAGAGACTTTACGTCTTTCTTCCTCATCTTCTCAGCAGCAGCAGCGACAAGAAGAAGAAGAAAAGCCCCCGTACTTTCTCTTCTTCTCTTTCTCCTCATTCTTATTCTCCTTTATCTGTTCCTCTATCTCTCTTTTCTTCTTGTTCTCCTCCTCCTGCTCTCTTAACGATCTCTTCGTATCCTCTCATCTCCAAGCTCTCTTCTTCTCGCCGATCCCTTCCTTCTTCTTCTTTTGCTTCTTTCAAGCGTCGAGTATCATCCTATTCTTCTTCCTTCTTCGTCCATTTCTCGTCACCTCCATGGAGAAAAGAAGGACAAGCACAAGAGAGAAGACAAAAAGAAGAAGAAGAAGAAAGAAAAGAAAAGCCAAAGAAATCTTCGACGCTGAGGAGAGAATCTGACGGGAGAATCTTTCGCCCTTCTCCCCATCTTCATTCTTCTTGCTCTTGGTCTTCTTCTATATCTGGAAAGAAAAGCTCTTCTCAAGATGAGAAGATAGGAAGCTCTTCTCTTCTTTTGTTTTTTCCTCCCTCTTCTTCTTCTTCTTCTCTTTTCTCTTCAAATTCTTCTTCTTTTCCTCGTTCATTCATCCATTCTTCCTCTTCATTCCTCTCTCGTAAAGGGGCTGTTCTATCTCCGGTGCATGCATTTTCTGCTTCTTCTTCTTCTCCTCTTCTTCTTTCTTCTTTATCTTCTCTAAGTTCAGATACTGACTCCCGATCAAGTCTTCTGTCTGCTCCCTTGGGGTATTCTGCTTTTTCTTTCTTGTCTCTTTCTTCAACGCATCTCGATCAAAACTTTCATCCTCTCTCTTCTTCTTTCTCTTTCTTTTCTTCTGGGACTTCTTTATCTTCTCCTTCTTTCTCCTCCCCATCTTCGTTAAGGTCTCTCTTTCTTTCTCCTTTCTTTCGTCACTCGAGACATATCAGACAGTCTCTGCCTGCCTCGAGAAGAAGCTCTGAGAAGCAAGAGAAGGGAGATAGAGCGTGTGTAGACAAGACAGGAAGAGAGAAAAGAGAACAAGATAAAGAGGAAATACAGAAGAAAAAGAAAAGAAGAAAGAGAAATTACGAAGACGCTCAAGAAAAATCTTCCCCTTCCCCTGTCAAGATTGAAGAGGATGATTCGGGTGTACATACACCTCAAGAAGAAGATGATGAGTGCACGTCTTCTTCCCCTCATAGAGTAGATGTGAACAATAGCAAGACGAAGAAGACAATTCCTGATTTAGCAGACACTCGCCAAACAGCATTAAACAAGCTTTCTTCGCATCGGGATGGTATCTTTCCCTCGAGTCATCTGTCTACTTCACAGACTTCTCTCTCTTCTTCTTTCTCTTCTCTTCATGAAAAGAAAGAGGTCTCACCTCCATCTCTTTCCTCTTCTCCTTCTTCTTCCCCTGGCACGACACCTGGTAGTCGCAGTCTCGAAAGAGGCTCTCCAGATCAAAGAGACCATGCTTCTTCATCTTCTTCTTTTTCTTCCCTATTATCTTCTTCTTCGTCTTACTCAAGAGGGAAGTTCTCTTCTCTCCGTCAGCGTGTAACTACAGGAGTGTGTCTGTTGCTTCTTGCTTTTCCTCTTCTCTTATTCTCACCTCCCCCTCTCTTTCTTCTTGGAGCTTTACTTCAGTCTCTTATCTCTATCAGAGAATTCTCGTATCTTTGCACAAAGAAAGGAATCTTCAATCCTTCTCTCAAAGTTTTCTTCTTAACTTCCACAGCTATCTTTCTATCCGCCGCCTCTCCTCCTCTTCAGTCGCAACATCACCTCCTCGTAAGCCTATTCTTCCTCTTCTTCTTCTTCTTGCATCTTAACCAACACACACAAAAGACCCACACTTCTCTTTCTCTCTTTCTCTCTTTCTTCAACTCTCTTCTCTTTGTCGTTAAAAGTAGTGTAAACGGTTTTCCATGAGCTCTCCTCGAACAATCTTCTCTTACACTTCTTATCATATATATATATATATATGCATGCGTTTGGTACAAGTAGACATGTGATCTAGGTTAACTTTCATATTTGCTTGCATAGTCTTCAGTCACTTAAGCGCCCCTGGTTTCATTACGGATATATAGATATAGATATGTATATATACAGGTATATATACATATCTATATACATTTGTATATATACCTATATATATATGTAGAGAGAGAGAGAGAGACAGACAGACAGACAGGGAGAGGTTAAGGTATGTGTATACATTCATGTGTACGTTCAGGCAGATGGGATTTGTTTCTTAACTGAAGCTTAGTAATACTATTCCACTTCCATGTGTATTTCTTTCGTTCTCTCTCTCTCTCTCCTCTCTTCTCGTTTCTTTCCTTGTAGACGTAAAGAAAATATTTAACTGCTATAGAAGGCGATGATCGATCTATTCTCCTTAGTCGTATGGATACGTCCATATGTAGGTAGATGCATATATAGCTGTATATACGTGAGTGTATAGGTACGTATATGTATTCTAGGGTGAAGAGAGCCCCTCCGTGTTGGCTGCCTTGAGACTTCCTTTGTGTTTGCCTCTCTTGTCCTTCCTAAGAGAAAGAAAGCTCTCCATGACATCTCTATAGCTAACCTTATTCAGTTCTTCTTCTTTCTCTTCCCTCTTCTTCTTCTTGTTTCTCTTTCCTCTTCTTTCTTTTCTTGCTTTTTCTTCTTCTTCCTTCTTCTTCTTCTGCCAGCCCCTGTTCAGCTGTATCTAGAGAGAGCAGAGGGAGTATCGTTTTGCACGGTCTCCCTGTGCCTATAGAGAGAATGGCTGTGCATGCGTTATGTACCTATGTGTGTATGTGTATGTGCATGCAGTCTCTACCTCTTTCAGTGGTTTTTCTTCTTTCTTCTCTTCTTCTTTCTTCTCCATCAACTAAGTCCATTGCCGATATCTCTGCTTCCGTCTTCTCGCTCATCTGGTTTGTATTTCTTCCTTCTTTCTGGGTAAAGCTTCGATTCCTTCGTCTCCCCTCAAAGCCTCTTCAGTCTTCCTCTTCTTCTACTTCTTTCCTTTCTTTGAAGAAGGGGATATCTCTTCTCTTTTCTTCTTCTTTTTCTTTCTCCTCTCTTCGCAAGCGTTTGACAGAATCGATACGCGGAGTCTTCATGACTCCTCCATCAATTCAATCGAGTCTTCTCCCATCTCCCTATTCTTCATCTTCTCTTCTTTTCTTCTCATTTCTCGCCTTGGTCTCTTCAGATACCTTTGCCTATCTCATTGGGTCTCTCTATGGAACTTCGCCGATCTCCTCTTTGTTTGTTCCTCCCCTCTTTTCTTCTCTCCCTCCAGCTGCATGCGTTTCGCCGAGAAAGACAGTTCAAGGCCTCATAGCTGGATGTCTCTCGTCAAGTTTGATTGCGGGGCTTGCAGCCCATGTCATCTTCAAGAGATCCCAAAAGGATTTCCCTTCTTTCTTTTCTTCTTCTTCTCATTCTCTTCTTGATATGGAGCCAAGGATACATCAAGATAAGAAGAGGTCTTTGCTCGGCCGTCTTTCTTGTAAGCCTTCACATGGGTCTATTCATTCAGAAGAAGATAAGAAAGATGTCTTACTAAACACACAGGGAATGACAAGAGAGATTGAGACTGTGGAGATTCTTGAAAAGAACGTGAAGCCTCTCTTCGAAACTAAACCTGTCTCTTCTTCTTCTTCTTTCTGGACTTCAGTGTGGAGAGAAGTGGTCTCTCGTCTTCTCTCTTCTTCTTTTTCACGATGTTTCTCTCCTTCTTCTCTCTTTCCAGCTCTTCGGAAGAACGGCAACGTCTCCTCCCTCTTCAAAGCAACTTTTCCATCTCCTAGCGTTTCTCCCTCTTCACAAAGACCACACACCTCCTCTCTGTCCTGCTCCTCCTCCTCTTCTTCTTCTTCTTATACCTCAGGCGTCTCGTCTTCTTCTTCTCCTCCGTCTTCTTTGCTCCGTTCATCTTCTTCTCCTTCTGCTATGAAGATGTCTCTAGCTCGTCGATATCTCCCCGGAGGACCTCGCGGCGTTTTCTATGCATGCGGAGCAATGAGTGGAATAGCCTTGTCTCTCTTAGGTGTCTTAGGAGATCTAACAGCGAGCCTAGTTAAGAGAGACGCAGGAGTGAAAGACTCGGGGACTTTCCTCCCAGGCCATGGGGGATGGATTGATCGGACAGATTCTTATCTCCTTACAGCTCCCTTTGCTTATTTCGTAGGCTACGTCATCCACGAATTCTTCTCTTCTCTTGCTCTTCTTCACGACCATCCGCAGTCGCACGTGGAAGGGGAGGAGTAGGAGGCGACATGAAAGAAGATAGACACAATAAGAGATGATCCTAGAAGAACACTTAGAGAAACAAGGAGACAACATCCTTTTTCTTCTATACGCACCTAGAGAGAGAGAGAAGCAGAGGTATGCATTCATAGATGTAGACATACATGCATGGAAAGCTCTTCGGATTTCATCTTGAGAGAAAGAAGAATGAGAAAGAAGAATGAGAAAGAAAGAAAGAGTTGTGTAGATATGTCGGAAGGTCTTCGAAGCAGACTTTATGCCTTTGTGTTTCTTATGAACTTGAATTTCTTTCTCTCGTCTTTTCTTTCTTTTCCTTTCTCATTAGCCTACATGTGTCTTTCAGAGACAATCTATTACTCGTGGAGATAAATAAAATACTTTCTTCTCCTTCTTTCTTAATCACTAGTTTGAGACATCTATCTAGCTGTCTATCTAGCTGTCTATCTATCTATCTATCTTCATATCCACCTGTCTCAATTTTGTCTCCAAAAGATGTGTCGTCAATCTACCCTCCATCTATTTATTTATCTCTCTTGAATCTCTTTGTCTTTCTCTACCTCTCTATCTAAACAATTTGAATTGCCGGTCTGACTTCTCGTAGCCCAAAGAAAAGATAAGAAAAGAAAGGAAGAAGAAGAAAAGAGTCTTGGTCTTCTTCTTCTTCCTTTTGGATTTACTTTCTTTCTCTAAAGAACGTCATTTTTCTTCAGGTGTATCGAAGACGAGGAGAGACTCCTGACGCCAGTCCAAATACACAAGCGACAAGCATCGAAGCTCCCCATGCACATATACACATATATATATATATATATATATATGTATAGATATACATGTATACAGATGTATATGCATCTAGATAGAAGTATGTATGATATATAGAGAGAGAGGGGGAAAGATGAATATATATCTGTATATATATATATTTATGTATATACGTGAAATAAACTTTTTATTCTAGGGTGTCTGCTGTACATACAGTGGAGATGTTTTGTTTCGACAGGAGATGAGCTACCCCTGTCTTCTACCATTCATAAGAGGACTGTTTGACTGGCAAATGGAAAATGTAGATCTTATCTAATATATGAAGAATTTCATAGGAGCAAAGATGAGAAAGAAGACACACCTTTCTTTTCGTGACTGAGAGAATCTTTACGGTCTTCTCGATCATAAACGAAGATAGAAAGAAGGAGAAGAAAGTAAAGAATCT